>NW_026463289.1:0-71332 GCF_021730395.1 Mercenaria mercenaria
CAGGACCATCATGGTCCTCTTGTTTCAGTAGTCACTTGATTATTTAAGTATACAGATAGTCAAACTAGAACACTATTGATCTTTTGTTCAAGTTGAGTTATGAAATCTTTTCAAGGCCTCCATAGCAAAGTGGTTAAAGGGCCCTGACTTAAAATCACTTGCTCCTCACCGATGTTGGTTCAAGCCTCATTTGGGGCATTATGTGAGGAAGCCATCCAGCTGGCTTACAGAAGATCAGTGGTTCTACCAAGATCCGTGATGAAACAATGCACGAAGGGGCACCTGGTGTCTTGACCTCTACCATCAAAAGTTGAAATGTCGCCATATGACCTATAACTGTGTCGGTGTGACGTTAAACCCAACAAAAAAAATATTTTCAAGAAAGAATATGTTCGTGACGGGATACATTTGTAGGATAATTTGTGGTTATTTGAATTAAGATATTGTATGTCAGCAAGAACTCACAGAAAATTGTCCTTGATAATCTTTTTCTCAGCAGTATATCTGTTAGCCCCACTTCTACAGTGCATACATTTTGGCTCCAGTCTGTAGATTTTTCTCAATGCAGTTCTATTCTGGAAATAGTCAAGTTGTAATCTTCAGAAACTGGATGCATTTGTATATAGTGCTGAAATAATAACAAGAGAGTGCTCTTATTTGTATTGTGAAATCATTCGCTTTTATTTTATGTTAAAGAGTTGAAATCCCCACAAAATATCCAATTTTGCCCAAACCACAAAATTTCATGCTCATGAAATTGAATGATTTCACAGTATAATGGTAATAGAATGTGATAATAGAAACCTATTTTATATTTCCAGATGTTGCTTTAACTGGAGACTTGCTCCAGAGTCAGCCAAAGACTCCAGCTACTGCTGCACAGCAAGCTGTGTCCTTTGCTGAGGGGACAAACTTTGAAAGAGAGAAAACAGGTGAACATTTATATTGTCTACTTTATCCATTATTTCCATATGATTAAGCAGTATTTTAATGAATTAATTAAGTATTGTATTCCCGGGTGGCTCTTTTGCAGTCAGCACATCTGTTGGTCCATTGGCCTGTCTGTCCATCTGTGCATTAATTGTGTCCGCTTTTTATCTTCTTAACTGCCGGAAAGATTTTCAGGAAACCGGCATTAATTGAAATTTTATCAAGACGACATGCAGAGCACACAACCCAGATCACTTGGACCAAGATCAAGGTCATGGAGGTCAAACGTCAAAAAGTTTAACTTTGTGTCTGCTCCAGTAAAACTAACATCAGTTGCTTACCTCACAAAGACAGCATGCAGATTATGCAACCCAGGTCACTGGGTCCAAGGTCAAGGTTACATTTGGAAGTTAAAGGTCAAATAGCTTAACTTTATGTGTGCTCCCTATCTTCTAAACTTATGTGAAGATTTTCATAAAACTAACATCTCTTGTTAACCTCATCAAGGCAGCATGCAGAACTGAAAACCCAGGTCATTAGGTTATACTTTGTATTCACACTGTATCCTCTAAACCCCCTGCAAGATTTTCTGTTTTCTAGATCTGTTGTTTACCTCATCAAGGCAACATGCAGAACTGACAACCCAGGTCATTAGGTTATACTTTGTATTCACACTGTATCCTCTAAACCGCAAGCAAGATTTTCTTAAAACTGGATCTGTTGTTTACCTCATCAAGACAACATGAATATTATATGACCCAGGTCACTATGTTCAAGGTTGCACTTAGAGGTCAAAGATCAAAAAGCTTAAATTTATGTCTGAGCCATATCTTCTTAAGCACTGGAAGGATTTTAATAAACTTAGCATCAGTTAACCTCATCACGATGACTTGCAGAGTATACAACCCTGGCCCAGGTCAGAAGGTCAAGGTAACACTTGAATGTCTAAGGTCAAGGTAACACTTGGATGTCCAAGGTCAAGGTAACACTTGAATGTTCAAAGTCATGGTATCATCATTTTACTTTCCCTGTATCAAAGCGGTGTCTTCTGTGAGTTTTATTCGCCTTTAGTGATGGCTCAAGTTTTATTTTGTTGAGTTTTAAGAAACACTAACACAATGCAGGTCATCTGAGGACTTCCAACTTTTATGATGGCTCAAGACTGCAGTTGCCCGTTCAGTCATTTCAGAAAGTTGGGTAGAACCACTAATATTTCATATTTAGCTACTATATTGTTTTCTCACCTTCCCTACAGGGTTTTGAGCCTAAGGCAGTGCAGGAAAAGTGATTGGAGGGCAGCGACTTAACCACACAAAGGCTTAAGCTGTGGCTTAAAGGAGAATGCTTACAGATTTACACCGCAATATCAAAATTTTTAAAACAAACATTAAGGTCTTTATATTTTCTTACCTTTATGAATAGGTTATCTTATGACAGTGTCGCATGCAATATACTTTGTACAAAAGACTCATTTTTTAATGTTATTTTATTCTTCATCCAGCCATGACTCAGCTTAGTCGCAGCCACTCTCAGATGTCCATATTTGATGAGAGCTCAGTAAATGTGTCCCAGTTTGTCCAGCTCACAGAAACCTTCCTCGGAGATGAGCCAACATTTGACGGATTTGAGAGCTTAATGAAATACGTCAAGTCAGAATACCAGGAAACTGAGGATGAGAAAATGGAGAGGTTGGTCAGGGTAAGTTTTGTCATCATGTGGAAGAAACTTCTATAAAAGGGAAGCTATCAGTACTTTGGTTTGGATACAGATACTAGCAGCAGTTATTTATTCTCTACAGCAGTCACCTGCTTGTTTCTTGCTTAGAGGTTGTTGCTTTGGAGAGGTTGCTGCTATATAGAGATTGTCACTCTGGAGAGGTTGTTGTTCAGCATAAGTTGTTGCTTTTGAAAGCTTCTAGCTGTGGAAAGATTGTTGCTCTGCAGAAGTGGTTGCTCTGGAAAAGTGGTTGCTTTGGAGAAGTTGCTGCTGTTGAGAGATTGTTACTCTGGAGAGGTTGTTGCTCAGCATAAGTTGTTGCTTTTGAAAGCCTCTAGCTGTGGAGAGATTGTTGCTCTGCAGAAGTGGTTGCTCTGGAGAAGAGGTTGCTCTGGAAAAGTGGTTGCTTTGGAGAAGTTGCTGCTGTTGAGAGATTGTTACTCTGGAGAGGTTGTTGCTCAGCATAAGTTGTTGCTTTTGAAAGCCTCTAGCTGTGGAGAGATTGTTGCTCTGCAGAAGTGGTTGCTCTGGAGAAGAGGTTGCTCTGGAAAAGTGGTTGCTTTGGAGAAGTTGCTGCTGTTGAGAGATTGTTACTCTGGAGAGGTTGTTGTTCAGCATAAGTTGTTGCTTTTGAAAGCTTCTAGCTGTGGAAAGATTGTTGCTCTGCAGAAGTGGTTGCTCTGGAAAAGTGGTTGCTTTGGAGAAGTTGCTGCTGTTGAGAGATTGTTACTCTGGAGAGGTTGTTGCTCAGCATAAGTTGTTGCTTTTGAAAGCCTCTAGCTGTGGAGAGATTGTTGCTCTGCAGAAGTGGTTGCTCTGGAGAAGAGGTTGCTCTGGAAAAGTGGTTGCTTTGGAGAAGTTGCTGCTGTTGAGAGATTGTTACTCTGGAGAGGTTGTTGCTCAGCATAAGTTGTTGCTTTTGAAAGCCTCTAGCTGTGGAGAGATTGTTGCTCTGCAGAAGTGGTTGCTCTGGAGAAGAGGTTGCTCTGGAAAAGTGGTTGCTTTGGAGAAGTTGCTGCTGTTGAGAGATTGTTACTCTGGAGAGGTTGTTGCTCAGCATAAGTTGTTGCTTTTGAAAGCCTCTAGCTGTGGAGAGATTGTTGCTCTGCAGAAGTGGTTGCTCTGGAGAAGAGGTTGCTCTGGAAAAGTGGTTGCTTTGGAGAAGTTGCTGCTGTTGAGAGATTGTTACTCTGGAGAGGTTGTTGCTCAGCATAAGTTGTTGCTTTTGAAAGCCTCTAGCTGTGGAGAGATTGTTGCTCTGCAGAAGTGGTTGCTCTGGAGAAGAGGTTGCTCTGGAAAAGTGGTTGCTTTGGAGAAGTTGCTGCTGTTGAGAGATTGTTACTCTGGAGAGATTGTTGCTCAGCATAAGTTGTTGCTTTTGAAAGCCTCTAGCTGTGGAGAGATTGTTGCTCTGCAGAAGTGGTTGCTCTGGAGAAGAGGTTGCTCTGGAGAAGTTGTTACTTTGGAGAAGTTGCTGCCATGGAGAGGTAATTGCTCTGGAGAGGATGTACGTTGCTCTGCAGAAGTTGTTGATTTTGAAAGCTTGCTGTGGAGTGGTTGTTGCTGTAGTGGGATTGTAGCTCTGGAGAGGTTGTTTCTCTGGAGAAGTGGTTGCTCAGGAGAGGTTTATTTTCAGTAGTGGTTGTTTCTTTGGAGAACATGCTGCTGTGGAGACATTGTTGCTCTTCTTTATAAGGAGGAATTGGCTCTTTTGAGATGTTGTAAACAGACTTTATACTGTATAGAACTGTCTGCGGGTGAAGTTCTATTTTCCAAATTGTTATGATACTAAATACTATGATACTAAAGCATGACTTGTCTTTTACTCCACTTGCAAGCTGATATGTTTAGAATGCCTGTTTATTGCAAAATCATTGATATTTGTTGGAGACTAATTTACATGGATTTCGCGGCTGCATCATTACAAAGCATTTCACCGAATGAACATTTCAAATTCCTAATGTTTTACCTTCAAAAGTTGAAATCAACAAATTCATATTCCCGCAAAACGGTTGTTTTTGCCATGAGTTCACGGCATATATATATACATGTATATATATACATATTTTCAGGCCAGAAGGGAGGCGATGTCATCTAGACGAAAAATGTTGTTAGATCAGCTGTTTGATAAGTGGGACAATGACGGATCGGGATATCTGGACCAAGACGAGGTGGAGAATGTTATGATGAAGTACAAAGATGGTCAGGAACATGAAGCCATTGAGAAAGGTTCATATCAGAAACAGTTTTCAGTTTTTTTTGCTCACTGCTGAAGGGTGTATTTTTCCTTCAGTTTTTAGGTCAACATAATAGCTATCTTCATCAAACTTACAAAGAGTATATATGACTACAAGATTTCACTCAAGATCCATAATTGGCAAGATCATTCGATTTACACCAGAGTTCTGAGTCTTGAATTAGTCACTTTGCTAATTCATTAAAGTTCACATTTCAAGAGCAATCTTCATGAAATTTACACGGAATGCATTTGACCATGAATTTTGGTGAACACTATAGGGCAATCCTAGCCCTCTTGTTTGTTTTAGCCTGACTTTGCTCATGTTTTTGAAGTCAAGAATCATTTCAGCTCATTGTTTAAATAAATGTGTCATGTTTCCATAGAAGTTCTCATATTTTGACTTTTAATAGCAAGTTTTTCTCATTTAAAAGTTGAAGTGTTTTATAACAGACTGTTAACAAAGGACAGAAATTTACATCTGAAATTTTGAAAAGTTTCAAATTAAAGCTTAGTCTTTTAAACTTTGTGTACTGACTGAGAATCAAGTTTAAAACGGAAATATGTATTAAAAATCATAGGTACCGGTGCTTGATCTTGAATTATCTGCCCTTGAAAATCAGAAAATACTAAAAAATCCAATTTTCAAGGGCAGATAATTCAAGATTAAGGCAAGGAAACTGTGCATTTTAATTTATATTTCTGTTTTAGTCATCATTTGCATTCAGTATACAAAGTTTAAAGAAATTCGGTCCATGGGAAAGACCAGGACTTTGAGGTATCATTTTGTCATGTTCATAGTCAAGGACATTTGCCACAGTGTCTATATTGACATGGGGCAAAATTTTCTTACGGACAGAATTTCTTCTTTAAACTGTGTTTACTGACAGAGAATCAAATCAAAAACAGAAATATAAAATTAATCAAATCATAGGTACCCAGCCTTGGTCATGAATTGTCTGCCCTTGAATGTAGGAAAGTACTGAAAAATCTATTTTCAAGGGCAGATAATTCAAGATCAAGCACCAGTACCTATGATTTTTAATACATATTTCCGTTTTAAACTTGATTCTCAGTCAGTACACAAAGTTTAAAGAAATTCTGTCTGTAGGAAAATGTTTGCCTATATACATATAGAAAACTGTCAGATGTGTCTTTAAGTCCAGTTTTTGTATGCTCCTTTCTAATGTTTATACACTTACCAAAAAGTGACTAATTGAGAAAATATTAGACATCTTTGTATATGAATATCAAAATATTTTTTTTACAGTTTTTAGTATTTAATGCTTCACTTTTTTTCCCTGAAGTTGTTGTTTTAAAGCTTCTAATGATGCTTTAAAAATGTTAATGAATTCAATTTTTTTTAAATTTTTAATTTCAGCCAAGGATGAAATGAAGAAGAAATCCAAACACCCAAGTGACAACCGTCTCAGTAAACGAGAGTTCCGTACCTTTGTTACTATGGTAGCAGATGCAATGCCGGGAGCCGATGCTTTTGAATATTTTGTAGAGTTTTTGAACAACAGTGTAGAGGTACGCATTTATCTATTTATTTATTTAGTTAGTTCAGAAAATTTCATGTTGGTTGTGTTACTATTGTACATTTTGTATCACATTGTTAAAGAGAGACAAGCTGCCTTTACCCCAACCCCAGCACTTACAACTTATTTGAGGAAGAGGGAATGGGGGGTTGAAAGTGCATTCCTCTTGTGCAACTATTTTCAGCACTTAATGAATAGAAAATTTAAAGGGACTTCGGTAATAGGTTAAATGACAAAAATGGATATATGCATACTTTTTTTTGTAATAGTCAATCCTGTCTATAAAGACCACCATTTGGAAATGAAAAAAAAGTGGTCTTTTCTGACAAGTGGTCTCTCAGAAGGGGTAAATTTACATTATTTATAAACAAATTTTTAAACAAGTGGCCAGGGTTGGAGGTTTGGGATAGAGGCATGTTTCTATCTACTAGATATTGCACATTCCCTGTAATGTAGATTTTACTCTGTTAAGCTACGACTTTTTCCATTGTATTAGTTGAACAGTCTTCATTATTAAACTGTTGAAATATGGATGAATATGTATGTGAATTTTAAGTCTGCATAAAAACCATCAATTTTGATATATAAGCAAGATTTATTGATATTTATAGGACTTTGTTAAAACAAAAAAGGTAGAAGGCTACAGAAGCCCCTTTTTCTTCATTCTTATCACTTATTTCATGCTATTATATACACGTCAGGAAATATTTAACAAAACTATACAATTAAAGTGTCATTAAAAGACAAAATAATAGTCCTGTTTCATTCATCATTTTTATAAGAAAAGAAACCTTTTTCATTTTTGGACTTCTGTAAAGTGTAAACCAGTATGATATACCAAAAGAAACAGGAACTACACCCAGTTTATGCTGCAGTGTAAACTGTATGGAACAAATATTTCAATGACATGTATATAAAGTATTGACTACGGTCAAGCCTGTAAGCAGGGACCGCCTGTCTTAAAAAATCAATAGTTTAATTTCAGACATTAACCATTGAATTGTTTTTGAACTTGTCTATAATCAGTACTTGCAATAGAAACCACTTTTTGGCTTCCCCTTCCACATACAGGTTTGACTGTTTGACAGTATATTTTCTTCTCTGTTTTTCAAGTTTTAAGTTTTTACATCCTTTGCATGTAACACTGTAAAGTCTGATATTTTTGTGAGGCTAAAAATTTGTAATTTTTAGAATTTAAATTGATGCATATGGTAGAATTTTTGTGATTTTTGGCAAAATTATGAACATATACATTTGAACCTGCCTTATTGGTCACTTGTATTAAAGAACCACTTGTGTTATAAATTGACTATCTGTTCTAATTTCAACTTAACTTAAGCAGCCACCTGCCTTAAGCAGCCAGATTGTGGTGATCCCTTGACTGGCTGCTTAACACAGGTTTGACTGTAGAACTGTTTTATAACAGTAATAGCTCTTTCATAAGTATGACTTTTGCCAATACAAACATCAACAATAGATCCCTCACAAACAACTCAGATTTTGCAGTAGGTAATTTTTTCAGCATGAAGGATTCTAGCCATGTATGCAGATTTGAGCATGACGAAATAAATTTGATTTTGCATCTTATAGAAATATTGAACAATGTTAAATAACCTAATAATATTCAGTATTTCATATTTTAAGTATTCTATATCTATATAAGATATCCTTTAAATATACTAAATTTTGTTGTTTGATGTAAATACAATATATTATAACACTTTTATATTAAGGATATATTGAATGCAGAAGAGGTTAGTAGTCTGACAGAGATTGGGGTAAACAAGTAGATAATTATGGATAGGGGTAAATCAACTTTTGAGAAATTCAGAGTCCAGTTTAATTTGTAACACAGTTGTAGAATTTGTTCATATTTCTTAATTTGTAAAATGATCAAGTCCTATTTATATATTTTTTTCTGTTATATTTTAAAGTTTAATAATATTATGTCTTTTACTTCTTTAGCGTGGAGATGGGGTATCTAAGATATAAATTCTTGGCAATAATTCTAAATATAATTAATGACAAACCAATAATGGCGTTAACACATGCTTTTGAGTAATACAATGTAATGTTAAAAAGAGCATGTATTTAGAAGTTCTAAATATATAATGCAAAATCTTCATTTTAAAGCTTTTTACTAGCTATTAATTTGCTTCAAGAAATGAAGATTGTACTGACCAGTATTAAAACAATTAGAGTAATTTTGTAAGGCATTTATATCAGGCACTGTTTTACTGTAGGCATGCTTGCACTGTATTAGGACTACAATGCTTAGCTTTTGTTTTATAAGTTTTCAAACTTGTTACCGACCTTGGCTGATAATAAAAATACAAAGTTAGAATGGGATGACATTCATTGCAGAGAAAAATGTCTTTGAGCACCAGAAAATTTTGATAACAAAAACAGTGCACCAGATCTGTCTGATGTATTTTAGTAACATTGGACATGCCTCAGATAATGGACATCCCATGTAATTCTGTTTTCTTTCTTTATTATAATGGAGACACATGAAGAGAGGTTAGCAATTTATGATTACCGGTACATCTTGCGATCTGACTTTTTTCCAGCAATTTATAAATAGAAAACGGTCAAATTACAAAACTTACGTTTTAACAGCAACATTTAACAAATATGCATGTATGTAACATTATACTATGATTTAGGGAAAAATAACATTAAAAAAACATAGCATGTCAACAAAGATTGAGAGTACAAAGGCGATTTGAGTGTACACAAAATCTCTATAATATGTTTGATATACATTCATTTCTTTTTACAATAAATTTAAATAGCAAGCGTCTGATATGCTGAACGTAAGTCTGCGGTCTGATTTACATGTATATATTGCTTACAATCGCTACGTGAATGTGTACTGAAGATTGGATATTAATATAACAGATGAATTTAGCTTTACATATACATAATATTTCAATAGTATAGTATATTCCACTTAATCGCATATTGCTTAATTGCATATTTTGGTATATTGTAAAATGATTTAATTCTGTGGGCGTTTAATTTTGCAGTTAGGACTTAAACCTCTATTTGATGGTGGTATGAGTTCACAGATATAAATTTGATTAACCCTTAGCCTGCTGGTGGCTGATGATTCTGCCTTTGCGACCAGTGATGACCAAGATCAGCCTGCACATCCGTGCAGTCTGATCATGGTCTGCACTGTTCGCTATTCAGTCAGTAAATTTTCAGTGAAAACCCCTTTGAGTAATAAGTGGTACTGTCCAAATTGAAAGATGGACCAGTCCATTATAGAAATATAGCAGGGTAAGGGTTAATTTGAAATTATATTTGTTTGTTGGGATTTAATTTCTTTATTGGGCTTTAATAAAATTATGCAAGTAATATCCAATCAGCAGTACTCATTGTTTATGATATGTATCATGTTTATATCGGTTAAAAATGTTTGTTTTGCTATACATGTATAAATATATGTAGATAATGTTTTATTGCTATTTTTATTCTTTTATTTTGTATTGGTTGTTAGGGAAATGTTGGTGAAAAAAGTGGTGAAACTAATCGAAGTTGTGGGACTTTTGTATGTCTTGTTGTTTCGTCATACTAAAATGTGCTTCTTTCTATGTCCAATAGGTTAAAAACATAGTTTTTCAATGTTTAGTTAGTATTCAGTTTTAAGTTTGATGAAACTTGTAGGTTATAAAATTTATGTAAACTAGGCCTAAAACATAGCTGCATGTGTTATATAATAATGTTTTAAACATTGCTTTTTACTGTTAATAGTTTAAAATGTATATTTTTAAAGTGAAATAAGGTGAAAATAGGGTTTCAAATTTTAAGAGATTTATAGTTATAATTTTCCTTAGATTGAATATTCATTCTAACACGATCCGATTCATTTTCCTGTTAAACAAAGAAGGCAGAAAACAGTGAATTATTATACAACAATTCACTGTTCTGACGTCACAATTATTATGTCATGGCATCAAACGGCATAGTGGCGCGCTGGAAAAGAAACCGATTGAAAACGGGCAAATTTTTAATGAATGTCGTCAAGGATGTACTTAAAAATCCTTGTTAACGTGTTAGAATCGAAATAATATATCTCATTTAGTGATTTGCTCTTGAATAAATCATTGTTTGTCGTTCAGATGGGTATTATTATATCACTCGGGCTTTGCCCTCGTGATATAATTCCTTCGCATCTGAACTCCAAACAATGATTTATTCAACGACAAATCACTGGATGAGATACATTATTTCTTAAACATTATTTAAATCAAATAGATACTGGTATGAAAGGAAGAATTTTTGATTATTTGCGTTCAATATTTTTTTTTTTAAATCTAATAACACATTAAGTCCTTTTATAATTTGCAGCTGAAATTGATGATGGATAATGATGTTTTACGTGTGAGCTATAAATATATGATAGTTGATTGGTTGATGTGTGTGCTAAATATAGCATTGTCATTTGATTTGTCTATTTCAATGAGTTTGGTTGTTAAAATTTTAATTTTAGATAATAGTGTTGCAGCTGGTCAAATTTTTACTCAAAAAAAAGTTGATATGGTTTTTATGCCCCCAAAGGGAGGCATATAGTTTTTGAACCGTCTGTCTGTACGTCGGTCTGTCGGTCTGTCAGTCTGTCGGTCTGTCCGCAATTTTCGTGTCCGGTCCATATCTTTGTCATCGATGGATGGATTTTCAAATAACTTGGCATGAATGTGTACCACAGTAAGACGACGTGCAGTGCGCAAGACCCAGGTCCGTAGCTCAAAGGTCAAGGTCACACTTAGACGTTAAAGGATAGTGCATTGATGGGCGTGTCCGGTCCATATCTTTGTCATCGATGGATGGATTTTCAAATAACTTGGCATGAATGTGTACCACAGTAAGACGACGTGCAGTGCGCAAGACCCAGGTCCGTAGCTCAAAGGTCAAGGTCACACTTAGACGTTAAAGGATAGTGCATTGATGTGCGTGTCCGGTCCATATCTTTGTCATCGATGGATGGATTTTCAAATAACTTGGCATGAATGTGTGCCACAGTAAGACGACGTGCAGTGCGCAAGACCCAGGTCCGTAGCTCAAAGGTCAAGGTCACACGTAGACGTTAAAGATCATTTTTCATGATAGTGCATTGATGGGCATGTCCGGTCCATATCTTTGTCATTCATGCATGGATTTTAAAATAACTATGCATGAATGTGTGACACAGTAAGACGATGTGTCGCGCGCAAGACCCAGCTCCGTAGGTCAAAGGTCCTAAACTCTAACATCGGCCATAACTATTCATTCAAAGTGCCATCGGGGGCATGTGTCATCCTACGGAGACAGCTCTTGTTAACTTATTGTTTAACAGGGATTGTATGCAATTATAGAAATAGGATGGTGTTTCTTCCTTGAATCACAATAAAGAAAAGTTAGAGCTTTCTGGAGCCCTGGACTGTGATTTCAATATTCATTTCTTGTATAAACCAAAAATACTGTATAAAGAAAATGCATGTTTTTTCCTTGAAGAAACTTTTTATGAAGGTTTTACATTTTTTGATGTTTTTTTTCCTAAACAAATGTGCATGTTTTTCTTTGAATGTAAACAGATCTCATAAAATGCATGGTTTGTCTTGAAAATCAGATTGATTTTGTCTCATTTACGTAAATACATGGACTAACCTAATCAAAATGCTTCAATCTTTATAGATTTATTTCTTTATGCGGATATTTTGCATCTAATAGTTCTTGATGAATAAAAGAAATTGTTTACATAGAACTCAATCATAAATTGTTTTAAGATTTGATTTTTTCTTTTATTGCGATACAGTCATACAGTTATTCTATTTTACTTTATAATTATCTTAGTTTTGTTCCAGATTAAGTTGATATTTTAATATTAAAAGTATTGTAATATACTATTTTCGGCATTTACAAATGCATTTTTAGTGCACATAAACTGGACATTTTAAAAGTTTATATATTTACACTTTGTATTTTTTCAGCGTACGTACGCTGAACGCATCAGAGGTGAGGCCCGTAAGAAGTGGTTACAACAGATAATAACAGCTGCAGACACTGGTGGGGCCTCCATTGAACCGGTCTACAAAGCAGTGTTCCAGGCTTTATATAAGGTTCGAAGAAATCTGTTGAATCATTTTGTTCCTGTTATGCAAACATGTACAAAAGTTTCTTGAAGATGTTTGGGTGTTTATTGTATGTAAGTCAAATACAGTTGGGCGGATTTCCTGTTTAGTGTCAATTTTGCCTGACATCATAGAAATAGAACTTACTCATAGTAAATCAATTGAGAAGTGTATTTCTCAGCTTTTAATTGTCTTTTCCAAAGAAACTGATTTTAACAAGATATCAATATATCCTCCACTGTGAGAGCATTTTTGTTTCATCTACTATCTTTTGTTAACAAAATTTCAGTTTTAAAACAGGGTTTAGTTGAATTAATCTTGTACGACATCTTACACGTTTGCTGAAAGTTACTAACAGCAGCTGCTGCTCTACATGAGACAGTAGTGGGAAGTAATTTCTCTGCATTTGGTATTTGAATTGAAACAACTGAAAATATGCAATTTATTGTCCAAAGCTTTTACTAGTGAGCTGGCTAGTGGTTGACAGCTTTAATGAGATTTTTGTTGAGCCCGCTTGCGGAAGCGAAGACAAAGTCGTCCAAATGGCTGTTCGATGTATGTGCATCCGTCCTGATTTGTTTGTCCGGACCATAACTTTGACATGAATGTTAACCTCGGTGAGACAAAGTGTCATGCGCAAACCTCAGGTTCCTGTCTCAAAGGTCAAGGTCAAAGTTGGAGGTCAAAGGTCATTTTAGATCTTGTCTGGCCAATAACTTTGAGATACATTGAGGAATCTTGTTTATATTTGGCATGAATGTTTAACTCAATGAGATGGAGTGTCATGTGCAAATCCCAGGTTCCTCAAAGGTCAAGGTCACACTTACAGGTCAAAGGTCATAGTATCATAAATGTTAGTCCTTTTGGCAGCTGGCAGGCTCGACATGATGCCCATGGGCATCTAGTTTAATTATTGGCTTTTTCAGTCTAACCTGTTCTTAAGTCCATCTGTGAACACTGGATAGAAACTACCTGGCTCTAGTTCCATTTCTGATTTAGATTTGTTCTGTGAACTATGACCCCTTGCAAATGAAGACCAACTGTTGACTCTTCCAGGCAAAGTCATTATAAACAGGTTTGACTGTCTGAAATACTGGAAAAACTTGTTGATAATTCATTGAGCTTTTAACCATATTTTACATGTTTTCTAGGATGCTGAGGCACATGGTGCCGGAAAGAACATCAGTGGTAACATCTCAATGTTAGAACGTAATGTAGTAGATCGTAAACGAGGTGACGTCTGCTTGAGATATGTTGCTGCGACAACAGAGGACGCTGACTTCCTGTTAGGAAAGATTCTCTACAAAGACATGATGGGAATCAGGTAAATTAATGGATGGATTCAATTTATCATTTTCAAGAGTTCGTGACAACTGCTATATAGTTATGTTTCACTTCCATTACCTAGTTTCTTTTCTTAATTGATTCAGTGCATCTACTGTAATTTAGTTTGTGCAACAGTGAGTAAAATTGACTTCTCTTCTGCAGTCAAGTGACAACTTCCCCACGTTACATAGAGGTGAAGAACAAACAACATAGTTGGTCTATCTGACACAGTGTACATGTTCCCAGCTAAATTACTGGCAGTATCTGAAACAGAGTAATTTTACATTGTGCATTACTTACAATTGTATCTTTATATTTTTATAGTTTCTCAGCTGTGGAGAGTGGTAAACCAATCCATGTTCCTAGAGTAGCAAACCATGGCAATATCATGTTCTGGAATCCATATAGAAAACCTGATGTAAGTATACATTTCTTCATGTTAAATAACTTTTTGCTGATCTGTCTTCTGAAAAAAATGTTACATACCGGTACATTGGCCTTTTTTATTAGTAATAAATTTGTGTGTTTATGTTATTTGACTTTCCAGACATTTTTGCTCTTAGCTTTTTGGAAAAACTTCTCTAATAGCAACAGCAATACATCATGTGTAATGATTTAATATGTATTATGTATTATCAACATTAAAAGGACACTTTAAACATCTGTTAATAAAATCCTTATACTTTCTCTTCAGGAACGTGAGGGTTCATTCATTGTTATCCCCCTGAAGGACCGTCGTAAGCGTGTGTTTGGTCTCCTCGGTATTGACACACTAAGTGATCCTCACACCAAGAGTATCTTCATTACACATGAGATCCAGTTCTTCCAGGTAACTTCACCTACTATGAAATCATTAATGTTCATGATAAGGGTAGGGGTGCAAAAATTTAATGGATTTTGTATTTGCATTAATCTGCGAAATGAAATCCCTACAAAGAAATCAAATTCTCATTCATATGATTTTCAAAATTTGAAATCCATCAATACATATCTGCAGAAAACAGCTGTTTTGACCCAAACCACAAAATTTCTTGCCATTTCTTTGTGTAGAACAAGTTAGTATTTGTGTAGAAGCCAGGAACACTGATTAGTTGAATTAACTGCTGTTACATAACTGAAACACTGTTGAATATCAGTTTTAAGTGTCATCAATCTGACTAAAGTACATTTCCTATTACGCTACGCATAGGATCTGAGAACGACCTATTCATAGCCTCGTTCTGACGACCCTTTCGCTAGCCAATCAGAGCTTAACTTACATCATTTTGCAAATCGACCTGTAGCCTTGACATTTGATAATAACAATTCTTATGTCGTATTATGTCAGATAGCCGGTTAGCTCAGTCGGTAGGCCACATGCTTTGTAAGCGAGGGATCCCGGGTTCGAGCCCTGGAATGAATGCACATTTTTCTTACTCTTTGTCATTCGAACAAGTCGTCTGATTGGTTAAAATAAAAATAGCAATACTGGAAATCCAAAATATACAGAAGACGTATGTGAATGGGTCGTTCTCAGATCTTCGTTTAGAAGATCAAGTACTTAAGTCAGATTGAAGTGTCATTTAACTTTATCAGACAATCAGTTTTATCACACATTTTAGCATAAAAATGTTGTTCTTATCATGTTTGGTGGTGTTTTAACAGGAGTGTAAAAGGAGGGTGTTAACAGAGAGAATCTCAAAGTTTGAAAAGAAAAGACTTAAACATTATCAGATGATGTTCCCACACATTATTGAACTGAACAGCATAATGTTTTTATCTTTTTAGCATTTTTACAGATTTTATGCTAGAATAGCGTTAATGCATCTTTGTTTTGTGCTATATTCTAAGCACCAACAAGTCCCTTGGGGATTCTGGAGATGTTATAACATGAAAAAACATGCATTATCCCTACATTCATGTATTTTGCACTTCTTACTTGTTTCTTTACATTTACTGAATTAGCATGAAAGTGATGATTGACATGAGGAAGGAAATAATATTATATCTAAATTTTCTTTACTGATTTTGTTTCGTATAAAACTCCTAGGCAGCTCATACTTTGAAATTTCTATGAAAGTGAGAACGAGTTCATTAAGTAAGTGTTTACAAAGATCCTTTTTATGTTAAATAAACAAACTGTATGAAGATATTTTAAATTCTATTCCTATAGGGTGTGGCAAAATCATTCAGCATTGCCTACCATGCTATTGACATGCGCAAGAAACTGTTGCGTATCACTGAAAGTGCTGTGTCCTGGATTCATCGCCGTAGTCCACATGTGAAGGAAGTTGTCGCCTACATCGTTGAACCAGATGAGGAAAGCAAGGACTTTGTGTTGAGGAAGATGATGATGACAGACAAGAGAGGAGGCATTCAGAATATGCAAAACCCTCCCCGACTCGAGAGGAAAGATAATTTGTTCAGGTAAAATAACCGTAAATGAAATAGAGTATACATGTAAAACAAGTAATGCATGTTAGATTGATGTTACAGTTTCGACAGTGAATACATCCATTGTATATATAACAATTTATGTACAGGACTTATCAACAGCTCTGAAGCTTTTTTTTTGTTGGGTTTAAAGTCACACCAGCACAATTATAGGTCATACGGCGACTTTCCAGCTTTTAATGGTGGAGGAAGACCCAAGGTGTCCCTCCGGGCTTTATTCCATCACAGGCGGGCACCATGGTAGAACCACCAGCCTTCTGTAAGCCAGCTGAATGGCTTCCTCACATGAAGAATCTACACCCCTAGTGAGGCTTGAACCTACATCGGTGAGGGGCAACTGATTTGAAGTCAGCAAGCTTAACCACGCTGCCACGAAGGCCCCGCATCCCTTAAGCATCACTGGGGAAAATAAATCATACCTTACTAAGATTTTTTTTTCTGGCATGGAGGAAATAATTATTGCCACTGTTTCACACATTGCCATATGTCTGGTGAATTTCATTAAAATGAATGTATACTGAGGTTGCACCACAAAATCAAACACATTTTATCCTTGATGCTAAAGTGTTTTGTAATGCCAAGCGATACTCTGCAAAAACTTTTATTATGTAAATTTGTATATTTTTTTTTTTTCAGAATTTACATTATTGTCTATATTATTTCAGGGACTATTTATTTAAAGCCGTTGACAATTCAGAAAGTGTATCAGCAGATGCGTATGGAGAGCGCCACCTAGCTTTCCCACTGCGAGATGATCAAGGTCGTGCATCAGCGATATTAGACATTAGTATTGGAGAGATGAAACAGTTGCCAAGTCATGAAAACCGTGAAGTTCAGAGAATGTTGCGTCTGCTGCAAATGGCACACAAAGAAATAACCAAAGAAATGGCAGGAGAGGATAGAAATGTTGTCCTAGGTTTGTTGTTATCTTCAATGAACTTGACTGTAAAATGTTTGTTAATTAGAGCTACAGAATAGTATCTTCCCGAAACCAGTGTTTATCCTTACAAAAAATTAGTAGCATAATTTCCCCTTTCAGTCAGAAGAAATGGGAAATATTGTTTGACTTTACAATATATTTTTCTTTCTTTCATATTTGAGAGTACATTTAAAAAATAATTTTAAAAAAGTTAATTTTTGCTTTTCTACCTTTATAGAGGCAGAACAAAATGAGGAATCAAGAATGGACATTATGTTTGACCGTCTCATGTTGATGGAATTGAGAGAAAATGTCAACAAACTTGACACAAAGGCCTTTGCTGAGCTTCGTAGCTACAATGACCCACCAAGAATTGTACATGATATACTCAAGGCAGTCAAAGCTATATTTGACTTTGAGGAAACGGAACAAGGGCTTTTTGACGACTGGCAGCAAATGAAAGGGGTAAGTTGTAAACCTTTAGAGGTAAATAAAAAATCATCTATTTCCGATTTAACACTTTGCATGTTGGCTACACACTTACAGTAACACTATTCATTCCGTATTTCAGACTTGTGGCTAGTTATAGAATTGAAGTCTCCATCTTTTCTTGAAATAGTGTAAAAAAGTCTTGACACTAAAGAAAAATGACACAAAATCAGTACAAATGAACAATTCTGAAGTGATTAGTTTTAAAAAAAAAGCATTTAAATCTTCTGTTGCCGAGGTAACCATTTTATCAAGATAGAAGGACAATAGCTTTTTGGGGTGTTGGAAATTAAGTTTTTCTCATGTTTACTTTGTCCTTTAGTTCTAACCCCTAAAAGTATGCTTACACAGTGACAAAGTAGCTGCCCAAATAAAAAGATAATAAAAATAAAGAGCAGTCAGATTAACTTTTTGTTTCTAATCTATCAGTATATATTCTAGAGTATTTTGTTGAAAGATATCAAGGGATTTATAAACTGACAGATAAAAGATTTCAGTCAAGTCCGTGTGAAAGGAGAGAAAGAGTTAAAGACATAAAGTTTATTGCTGTCAAACTTATCTTTTGCTGTCAGTTTTTGTGTTCACTTTGTTGGGTATTCCTTTATACATCAATTTCATATATATATATATCTTGAGGAGTGATAATAACGTCAGTATATAAATATAGTAATAATGTGGACTTTTAGGTACTAAAAATAGCTGAAGTAGTATTAACTCCATACACTGAAAATAACTTTTCCAGAAAATCTATTTTTAGATCTCAAATTTTTTCCTTGTTTGCTTCATAAATTGACGTAAGTTTGGTTTTAGTTACTATGTTACCACTAAAACACCCATTACAGATATTGCAAAAGGACATGAAAAGGATTGGCTTTTATTTAAGGGTTAGAAAGATTAAATAACACTTTAACTTTGTTCTTTCAAAAGACTTATTTTCCATAAAGTGACTTTATTTCCGTAAAGAAAATACCTAAACATGGAATTTCAATATGAGTAAATTTAGACCGAATTTTCATTACTTGAAAAGGCTAATCCATTTGATTTGTTTCTTGTTTTAATTTCCTTGAAATATAAAAAAAAATACAATTTACAGTAAAACCTGCCGTAGTTGCCATCTGTATTAAGCAGCTAGTCAGCTAATTTCCCAGTCTTACCTTTCGTTCTAATCTAAACTTGTCTTATGCAACCACTTACCTTAAATTAAGCAGTATCTTTTTGTGTTGCTTCCTTGGAAGGCTGTTTAATACAAGTTTGACTGTAAATTAGTGATGATTGGACGATAAATACCAGCATACTCACTGCCCGCTAACCAAATGTGAACATGTTAATCAGTTTGAGCTGCTTTAGTCGGGTTTAAAACTACATTATAATTTATTGAAGGGATTCTAAACATAAGTTTATATACCAGTTAGTGAATAGAGTGAAAATAAATCCCTCACAAAAAATTGTGATTTTTACATGAGTTATCTGTCAAAAGTTTTACTCCAAGGTCACACTGTATTAATCTGTTTTCAGTCACTATGTTTTGTTCATAGGAGATAACTCCTGAGCCTGAGGCTTTTAATTTTTTGTAGAATTATGACCCTTTTCTTCTCAAACATACATATATAAAGATGCAAAACAGGGTTATGGAACCTGCACAGTGCATATCAGCTCATGAAGTGGATAAGTGTGTGAAGTTTCAATCCATACCCACTAAATACTGAAGCTTACTACAAAAATTTAACCAAAAACTGCTCAGTCAAAAAGGGGCATTCTTTTTGTAAAAATGCAAAGTAGAGTTATGGAACCTGTGCAGTGAAGAAGTGTGTGAAGTTTCAATCAGTTCCCATTAGTGAGTACTGAGATACCAGCTTACATACAAAACCTTAACCAAAAACTTCTAAGACAAAAAAAAGGAAGTTAATTTTGTAAAAAACACTACACAGAGTTATGGAACCTGTGCAGTGTAAGTCAGTTTATCACAGTGAATAAGTGTGTGAAGTTTAAATCCATTCCCACAAGTGGTACCTGAGATACCAGCTTACATACAAAAACTTAACCATTTTTTAATCGGGACGCGGACGCCGACACATGGGTGCGTCCAATAGCTCTACCTATTCTTTAAATAGTCGAGCTAAAAATAGTCTAGCTAAAAGTTTAGAAAAATATTTTTTCAAAAACTTCAAGAAATGATCTAGTCAAACGCCTGGTAAACACAGATGTATTTGTGAAAATGAATAGAAACAGTGTTGTTGTTATGAATAGTCATTGTTTCACTAGTTGTAAACATTCCAACATTTGAACCAATTAGAATTATAAAATAGTCTATTTTTGGCCTTGGGGGAAGGAGAGTGGGGGTGGAAATACCAGGTTTTACAGTATTTGTTATAAATATAGCAACAGTCGGTTTCAAGCAGCTTTTTATCACTGAAAATTATTTTCCTCAAAATCTATTTTTAGGACGGTGTGACGTAAATTTTATTTCAATAGGGATTGTTTTGTAGAAACCTTTTTTTCACCAAAATAACTTAATACCTAAATTCTGAAGAGATCTGAAAAAGATTTGCATTTATTTGATTGAGTAGAAAAATCAAATTAGTGAAATTACATTCTGACGGAGGCTTATCTGCTTGACTGTTTTTTGTTGTCAAGTATAGTGTAAGTCCGAAATTCATTAGATGTAAGTTACATAATTTCTCCAAGTACTGTGCAAGGCTTGTTTGTTGAAATGTTTAAAGGTTGTTAAACATTTTAAATCCATTTTTAGAAGGTTCAGCAGGTCACTTGTGCAGCTTTTCAGTTCAGTTTTGCAACTACAGAAATATATGTACGTTTTGCATTTGACCTTGACTTTAGAGTCTTAAAAATTCTGCAAAATTATTATTAGATATACCTCTACATGAACAGAAATGAGTAAGAAATGCTGTAATAAATAAAATAGCTTGTCAGTGTGAGTTGAACAATTTAATTTAACTAGTAGCCTGCTGGTGGCAAGTGATCTTGCCTTTGCGACCAGTGCAGATCAAGATCAGCCTGCACAACCATGCAGGCTGATCATGGTCTGCACTGTTTGCTATTTAGTCAGTAAGTTTTCAGTGATCACCCCCTTGAACAATAAGTGGTACTGCCCAGATTGAATGATGAACCAGTCTATATTAGAAATTTAGAGGGCTAAAGGTTAATCTGACCCTGAATAGTATGCCTGACCATAGAGAAACAGTGAAAGATCTCTGCATAGTTTTATCAATTTTCATATTATTCTTTAAGTATTAAAAACAAGGGAATTAAATTAAAACAAACATGCACAATCATTAACATTAATTTGAATAAACATTTTTCTGCTGACTTGTTGGTTTTTATGCTGACTTGGCATGATCTAAGAATACATTAAAATTTTTTGAGATAATTTTATGACCTTGGATTTTGCGGATTCATCCTACGTTAAACTATCAAGTAACAAATATAGTAACAGTACCGGCATTTTTTGATAGCTTACTTCCCCCATCGAAAATAGTTTTCATGGAAATCTGTTTTAAGATCCTTGTTTGGGCTGGTATTCTAGGAAAGAATAAAAGGCGGCAAATTCACCTCATTAAATTTCAAGGTTAAGAAAAGGGTTTTTATTTGCTTCAATGAATACATATAGATCACTCCCTACAAAGGCTAATCTACTTGACTGCATTTTTTCTGTTCTCAAGTACAGTGCAAAACATTTTCATTGAATATTAGTTTTATCAGTTTACATAATTGACCAAACAAGCAGTCCTTCAAAGGTTCCTCTTTAGCTTAAGCAAGTTTAAAGCTATATATCTGTTTATGGCAATGTCTTAACTCGAACAGGATGCAGATTCCCATCCACTCAATACATGCTTTCATAACTTAACTTTTTTGTCAATGGATTATGTAATGGGTAATTAGAACATTACAGAGTATGGGTTTCCAGTGTATTTATTTATATCCAACTTAAATATAAGAAAGAAGTCTATGGAAGCACAGTTTATTTTTTGTATCTCATTTTCATGACATAGTAATCTTTTGTCTACCTCTGTCTCAAAATCTTCTTCTCTCTTATATGAACAGGTTGTTACATCTTATATGAACAGGTTGTTACATCTTATATGAACAGAGTGTTATATCTTAGGGTGTTTTATCTTATATGAACAGGGTGTTATATCTTGCATGAATAGGGTGTTATATCTTACTTGAACAGGGTGTTTTATCTTATATGAACAGGGTGTTATATCTTATATGAACAGGGTGTTATATCTTACATGAACAGGGTGTTTTATCTTATATGAATAGGGTGTTTTATCTTGCATGAATAGGGTGTTATATCTTACATGAACAGGGTGTTTTATCTTATATGAACAGGGTGTTATATCTTATATGAACAGGGTGTTTTATCTTATATGAACAGGGTGTTATATCTTGCATGAACAGGGTGTTTTATCTTATATGAACAGGGTGTTATATCTTGCATGAATAGGGTGTTATATCTTACATGAACAGGGTGTTTTATCTTACATGAACAGGGTGTTATATCTTATATGAACAGGGTGTTATATCTTATATGAACAGGGTGTTTTATCTTATATGAACAGGGTGTTATATTACTAGCTCCTTGATCAAATGTTTGTTTTGTTTTTTTTACTTATTCCCCAAAGCAGAGTATCTCAACTTAATTATTTTCCTATTTCATTCCAAAACATTGCATGATGATATGGGCCTTCTCTACCTTGCTCAAAGGACATGACATCCAGACTTTTTATCTTTCCACATTGATACGATATTTTTTCTAGCTCATGTGTATATCTGATTTTTTTTTCAGCAAATCAACAATGAGCTCTTACAGAAGCTTACAACCTATGACCCCACTGCCGGTCAAGATCTCATCCCACCGGAAAAGATTGAAAAGTATCTCAAGGATGTACCACATGGAGAAGTCGCTAAACACAGCTCTGTTCCCTCACAACACATGTATAACTGGGTGTTCGTCTGTCTGTCTCTGATAGAACATACACTTAAAATGCGGGAAAATAATGCAGATATTCTTCCCCCCGGGGACGAGAAAGAAAGCAGCGGAGACAACCTGTTAGAACAAGAAGCTGAGGCTGAAAGTTAGAGGTCAAGGTCATGAACTGGCTCTTCGTTACATATCATAGTTTCATTTGAATGGACATTTTCTAATAAAAACTACCTGCTTTTAATGTCAGTATTTGAAATATGAGTTACTATGTTTTGTATGATTTTAATGAATAATATATGATTATGTTTAATAAATTACTTAAGAGAAAAAACCTTGAGAATGTATTTCACTAGTAACTTGGATAGATTTTTTTTTACATCTGAATGTGTTGGTTAAAAGAAAATGTGCCAAGCAATGTTATATGCCAAATATTACAGCATATTCTAGTACTAGGAGAAAATTTTATCTGTGAAACAATATAAGGGCCAACAAAGTACTGGTGAATATGTGCGATTTTTGTAGTGGTGTTATGCATTTATATAGTTCATATATAAGAAAGCTTGTGTGTCTATGAATCCACCTAATGTGAAATCATTAATTTTTGTGGACACAGAATTTCATGGGTTTGGACAAAACAACTATTTTATGGGGATATACATGTTCATGTATATAAAATGAATGGACATTTTTCTTGTTCATTTGGATTTGTTTTCATGGAATGGCTCGACAAAGAATTCCACAAAAATTATTCCTTGAATATCACTTTCACAGCTGTTTTGATTTTGTGGATGTTTCATTAATGTGTATCTAGGTTTGGTCAGTATGAAGTATAGAAAGACCAGTCTTTATGCATTTTTACCCAACTTTTTTTATAAAAAATTTCCATAATTTTCAAAAGGAAATGATTTTTAGCACTTGTTTTCAGTGTGTAAATAGACCATTTCCAAAAAATTATTTTTTCATCACTGAAGCCAAGTGCTCATATATTCATATATTGCATTTTTAATTTTTTGAAAATATCAATGAATTGTAGCTACAACAAAAAATAAATACTCATATTGAAACAAATTGCAGGCAGTAAAAACTACCTTAAGACTGGAAACGAATAATTTAATCCTTGCCTTATTTCAACCATTGATTTCTTTATCTGTTTATCTGTGTTTCAGGTATTTCTTTTGTTGAAACAAGATAGTTCAAATGATAATTTAAAGACATGACTGTGCTTAAAGTCTCTGTTATAATTTATTTGTATTGTTTTGTTAAAGTAAATGTTCCATTTTTAAAACACTTATTTTCAGTCTGTGAACTTTAGGATTGTATTGTTTATGTACACCTTTATATGGTATTTATCTGTATGTTAAACTCTGTGATAAATCTAAATGTGATTGTTTTGTCTTTAAACATTTTATATTATATTGAATAAAGTCTATGAACATTTTAAACATTAATTTTGTTGAATATGCCTAATACTGACATTACAAAAGTAAATTAGGTGGATTGAGTTTTGTGCCTTCAAGCCTAAAATTTCAAAGCCTTACACTTTAATGACTATTCGACTTCCTTGGTAGAGCATCAGATTCAAGTATAGGAGGTTGTGGGTTTGCTCCTGGCCAGGTCATATCAAAGACATGATAAAGAGCTGTCACTATTGGTGACAAATGCCCCCAAAACATGCCCAAGAATGCTACTGTTGTCTGCACACAAAAAATCACACATCATTTTGTGACCTTGACCTTGACCCGAGAGACTAGGGTCATAAATGTGACACACCTCAATATGGTTAGCATTTGTGTCAAATTATTTTCAAATCCCTTGATAAATGGCAGAGTTATGGACCAGACAAGAAACACCTTTGACTTCCAAGTGTGACCTTGACCTTGGAGCTAGAGGTCTGGGTCTTGTGCATGACACGTCATCTCAATACAGGGAACATTTGTGCCAAGTTATTTAAAAATCCCATCATGAATGGCAGAGTTATGGACCGGACAAGAAACAGACCCTGTTAACCTTTGACGTGTAAGTGTGACCTTGACCTTAGAGCTAGGGGCCTGGGTCTTGTGCAAGACATGTCTCATTATGGTGAACATTTATGCTGAGTTATTTTAAAATCCCTTTATGGATGGCAGAGTTACAGCCCGGACAAGAATTTACACGGACGCATGCATAGCCGGTCAGTGCCATTTTAATAAGCCCACCTTTGGGGGCATAAAAATGGCATTATGTCTTCCTCGCTTGGTGCTCAGCTTTAAGAGGATAGTGCTAGGATTGGTCGACCAGATGGCAGTACCATGTGACTGGATATGGTAACATGTCACATGTCTACGGCGTGAGGCAGCACCATAAACTTCGTCATTGTGCTCATTGCTACAAGTAGGCACCGTCGTTTAAATGACTGAAAAATTGTTGAAAAAAGATGCTAAATCCGAACACAAACATGCTATGACTATTGAATTTCCCTAGATTTAAAAATTTTGAACTGTTATTCATGTTCTGCCATGGTTCAGAAGATTTCTTTGACAGACATACCTGTTATTTACATTATGAAGCATGATATTGTCATGATTTGATATTGTTGAAGCCTGTTACAACCTGTGTATCTACTATTACATGTTTGGTTAAATTCCTGTATTTTAAGTTTTAATTACTCTCTATTATTTCTTGACATTGTTGGTGGGATATCGCTTTGGAATTGTGCGTATGTCCATTTGTCCTTCCACAGCCACATCTGAATTATTATTTGATACGGGCTGATACTTGGTATTATTCATATATCTGCTTTACTGCAGTTGTTAGTATTACTATTTTTACCACGATAAGAAAAAACGTCAGTTTACATTATGTATAAATGTTGGTATTAACTGGAGGCTGCAGTCAGAGTTTTAATAACAATTACCAGAGTTATTGCCCTTTAAGTAATGAGGAACTGAAACAAGAGCTGTCACATGAGACAGCACGCTCAAATATTTCGATGCTGGTTATTGAAACTGGGCACATCTGAGGAAGCTGGAGCTGTCACTAGAGTGTTTAATGCCTCCAATAAGAATGAAGATATTGGACTATAGCTTGAGTCTGTGTCAAAAGTATTAAGTAATAAGAGAGATAAAGAACATTAAATAAGTCTAATTCCAAGCAAAAAGGGGGATAATTCATGAGCTAAGTTTGAATCAAATCCATTTAGTAATAAATGAGATAGAATGGAAGTGCATCAAAACTTCAACCTGAAATTGTATGTAAAAAATGGGGATAAATCATGAAATATTGGTGCAAAAGTTATGGCCCTTGTGTCATATGATGTGAGTGATGATGTTGAATAACTACTTTAAGTTTGAATCAAATCCATTAAGTAATAACTGAGATAGAGTAAAAGTGCATCAAAATTTTAACGTGAAATTCAAGTAAAAGGGGGGCATAATTCATAAAATTTTGGTACAAGAGTTATGGACCTTGAGTGTTATGAACTTATGATGTGGTTGATAAGGTGGAGCAACTATTTTAAGTTTGAAATAAATCCATTTAGTAATAACCGAGATAGAGTGAAAGTGCATCAAAACTTTTAACCCCAAATTCTAAGTAAAAAGGGGGGATAATTCATGAAATATTGGTGCAATAGTTATGGCCCTTGTGTCATATGATGTGAGTGATGATGTTGAATAACCATTTTACGTTTGAATCAGATCAATTAAGTAATAACTGAGATAAGAGTGAAAGTGCATGAAAACTTTAACATGAAATTCTAAGTAAAAGGTGGGCATAATTCTTGAAATATTGGTACCAGAGTTATGGACCTTGTGTCATACGATGTGGGTGATAAGGTGGAAGAACAATATCAAGTTTGAATCAAATCCATTTAGTAATAACTGAGATAGAGTAAAAGTGCATCAAAACTTTAACCTGAACTTCTAAGTAAAAAGTGGGGGCGGGGGGGTGGAATTTCATGAAATATTGGTGTAAGAGTTATGGCTCTTGTGCCATATGATGTGAATGATGATGAGGAATAACTACTTTGAGTTTGAAACATATCCATCAAGTAATTATAGAGATAATGTGAAAGTGCATCAAAACTTTAACCAAAGTGCAGACAGAAGGACGCTGATGCCTGGTTTAGGACAGCTCTCTATACTTTGTATAGTCAAACTAAAAATAGTTAGTCACATCAAGTTACTATTTTGGTGTGCTTGTATTCACTCAGTAGCTTTGTTCCCTGCAAATGTTGTGAAAATAATCAAAGTGGACTGTTAACACTCTAGAGGTCACAATTTTGGCCCAATTTTAATGAATGAGGTCAGAATGTTACTTTCAGTAAAATCAGGGACGAGTTCGATATTTGATCATCTGTGGTCAAAAACAAGGTCACCAGGTCAAATTGAAGGAAACGCTTGTTAACACTCTAGAGGCCACATTTATGACTGTAACTTAATGAAACTTGGTCAGAATGTTAATATTTATGATCTTTAGGTCAAGTTCGAATCAGTATCATGTCAGGTCAAAAACTAGGTCACCAGGTCAAATTGAAGGAAAAGCTTGTTAACACTCTAGATGCCACATTTATGACTCTATCTAAATGAAACTTGGTCAGAATGTTAATATTTATGGTCTTTAGGTCAAGTTTGAATCAGTATCATGTCAGGTCAAAAACTAGGTCACCAGTTTAAATCAAAGGAAAAGCTTGTTAACACTCTAGAGACCACATTTATGCCCATATCTTAATGAAACTTGGTCAGAATGTTAATTGTACTGATTTTTAGGTCAAGTTCAAATCTGGATTAGGTTGGGTTAAAAACTAGGTCACCAGGTCAAATCAAAGGAAAAGCTTGTTAACACTTTAGAGGCCACATTTATGACCATCTCTTAATGAAACTTGGTCAGAATGTTAATTTTGAAGATCTTTAGGTCAAGTTTCAATTCTTAATGAAACTTAGTCATAATGTTAATCTTGATAATTATGTCTCCCTCAGGAGACATATTGTTTTTGCCCTGTCCGTCCGTCCTTCCGTCCGTCCGTCCGTCCGTCCGTACGTCACACTTCATTTCCGAGCAATAACTGGAGAACCATTTGACCTAGAACCTTCAAACTTCATAGGGTTGTAGGGCTGCTGGAGTAAACGACCCCTATTGTTTTTAGGGTCACTCCATCAAAGGTCAAGGTCACAGGGGCCTGAACATTGAAAACCATTTCCGATCAATAACTAGAGAACCACTTGACCCAGAATGTTGAAACTTCATAGGATGATTGGTCATAAAGAGTAGACGACCCCTATTGTTTTTGGGGTCACTCTGTCAAAGGTCAAGGTCACAGGGGCCTGAACATTGAAAACCATTTCTGATCAATAACTAGAGAACCACTTGACCCAGAATGTTGAAACTTCATAGGATGATTGTACATGCAAAGTAGATGACCCCTATCGATTTTGGGGTCACTCCATTAAAGGTCAAGGTCACAGGGGCCTGAACATTGAAAACCATTTCCAGTCAGTAACTTGAGAGCCACTTGACCCAGAATGTTGAAACTTAATAGGATGATTGGTCATAAAGAGTAGATGACCCCTAACGATTTTGGGGTCACTCTGTGAAAGGTCAAGGTCACAGGGGCCCGAACATGGAAAACCATTTCCAATCAATAACTTGAGAACCTCTCGACCCAGAATGTTGAAACTTCATAGGATGATTGTTCATGCAGAGTAAATGACCCTTATTGTGTTTGGGGTCACTCTGTTAAAGGTCAAGGTCACAGGGGCCTGAACATTGATAACCAGTTCCGATCAATAACTTGAGAACCACTTGACCCAGAATGTTGAAACTTCATAGGATGATTGAACATGCAGAGTAGATGACCCCTATTGATTTTGGGGTCAGTCTAATAAAGGTCAAGGTCACAGTGGCCTGTTCATGTAAAATCATTTTTTGGAAATAACTTGAGAACCACTTGACCTACAATGTTGAAACTTAATAGGATGATTGGACATGCAGAGTAGATGACCCCTATTTATTTTGAGGTTTCTTGATCAAAGGTCAAGGTCACAGGAGCCTGAACAGTGACTTGAGAACCACTAGGCCACTAGTGTTGAAATTTAGCGGGATGACTGGACATGCCAAGTAGATGATCCCTATTGCAGCCAACCATCAGTGTCTCTTTGACTTTCGCTCCTGACCCCTATTGACTTCGTGCCTATAGGACTTTGCATTGGGGGAGACATGCGCTTTTTTACAAAAGCATTTTCTAGTTTTTAGGTTGAGTTTAAATCTGGGCCATGTGGGGTCAAACACTAGGTCACCAGGTCAAATCAAAGGAAAAGCTAGTTAACACTCAAGAGGCCACATTTATGACCATCTCTTAATGAAACTTTGTCAGAATGTTAATTTTGAAGATCTTTAGGTCAAGTTTCAATCTGGCTCAGGTGGGGTCAAAAACTAGGTCACCAGGTCAAATCAAAGGTAAAGCTTGTTAACACTCTAGAGACTAATTTTAAGTTTGAAACTCATGGGAATTGATCAGATTGTTTGTCTTGATGACCTCTAGGTCAGGTTCGAATCTGGGTCATGTGGGGTCAAAAACTAGGTTAACAGGTCAAATCAAAGGTAAAGCTTGTTAACAATATAGAGGTCAAATTTTTGACTGTATCTTAATGAAGCTTGGTCAGAATGTAATTCTTGATAATCTTTATGCCAAGTTGGAATCTGGGTAATGTAGCGTAAAAAACTAGGTTACCAGGTCTAATCAAAGGTAAAGCTTGTTAACACTCTAGAGACCTAATTTTAAGTTTGAAACTCATGGGAATCGATCAGAATGTTTGTCTTGATGACCTCTAGGTCAGGTTTGAATCTGGGTCATGTGGGTTGAAAAAGTAGGTCACAAGGTAAAATCAAAGGTAAAGCTTGTTTACAATCTTGAGGTCACATTTATGACTGTATCTTAATGAAACTTGGTCAGAATGTTAATCTTGATCTTTAGTCAAAATTTGAATCTGGGTCATTTGGTGTGAAAAACTGGGTTACCAGGTCAAATCAAATGTAAAGCTAGTTAACACTCTATAAGCCACATTTATGACTGTATCTTAATGAAACTTGGTCAGAATGTTAACCTTGGTGATCTTCAGATCAACATTAAATCTGGGTCAGGTGGGACCAGAAACTAGGTCACCAGGTCAAATCAAAGGAAAAGCTTGTAAAATCCCTAGAGACCACATTTATGACTGTATCTTCATAAAACTTGGTCAGAATGTTAGTCTTGAGGATCTTTAGGTCACATAAAAATCTTGGTCAAGTGGGGTCAAAAACTAGGTCACCAGGTCAAATCAAAGGAAAAGCTAGTTAACACTCTATAAGCCACATTAATGATCATATCTTAATGAAACTTAGTCAGATGTAAATCTTGATAATCTTTAGGTGGAGTTTAAATCTGGGCCATGTGGGGTCAAACACTAGGTCACCAGGTCAAATCAAAAGAAAAGCTAGTTAACACTCTAGAGGCCACATTTATGACCATCTCTTAATGAAACTTGGCCAGAATGTTAATTTTGAAGATCTTTAGGTCAAGTTTCAATCTGACTCAGGTGGGGTCAAAAACTAGGTCACCAGGTGAAATCAAAGGTAAAGCTTATTAACACTCTAGAGGCTGATTTTAAATTTGAAACTCATGGTAATTGATCAGATTGTTTGAATTGATGACCTCTAGGTCAGGTTCGAATCTGGGTCATGTGGGGTCAAAAACTAGGTTAACAGGTCAAATTAAAGGTAAAGCTTGTTAACAATATAGAGGTCAAATTTTTGACTGTATCTTAATGAAGCTTGGTCAGAATGTAATTCTTGATAATCTTTATGCCAAGTTGGAATCTGGGAAACATGAGGTCAATAACTAGGTTACCAGGACCTGGTAATGAACACTCTTGAGACCACATTTATGACCATATCTTTACTATGCAGCTTGGTCAGAGTGTCAATCTTAATGATCTTAAGCTTAAGTTCCAATCTGGGTCAAGTGGGGTGAAAAACTAGGTCACCAGGTCAAATCAAAAGTAAAGCTTGTTAACAATTTAGAAGCTACATTTATGACTTTATCTTTTTGAAACTTGGTCAGAATGTTAATCTTGATGATCTTAAGATCAAGTTCAAATCTGGGTCATATGGGGTCAAAAACTAGGTCACTAGGTCGAATTAAAGGAAAAACTAGTTAACACTCTAGCGGCCACATCTAGGACCATATCTTAATGAAACTTGGTCAGAATGTTATTCTTGATGATCTTTAGGTCAATAGGTCAGGTGAGCAATACAGGGCCTTCATGGCCCTCTTGGTTTGCATTTCATACATTACGTAAGTTTGTTCTTCAACGGTTTCTCATTCATTGTTTTGTTCTCATTTTCGTATAACGACAGCTGCAGTATCTGTAAATTGATCAATACTGAAAGTAAGGCCAGGCCAATGCTTATTAAATAGAGGTATAACATTGTCATAAAATGTATGACACCATCCCGTTACATGCATTAAAATATCTCCGTTGAGCTTCAAAAACATTACATCATTATAATATCATTTAAAGCAAGGTGTGTTTAAACATATTTACATGTTACTATATTATAATGACATATTTCAGTTAACCAAATTTCTAACTTGAGAGGCCTTCATTGAATTAATATACACACTTTTCACTTTTCAAATTAAAAAATATATAGGGGTCCAGGAATCGAACTCACAACGAAAAAGTACGAGCCGGAGCATGTTTCCACTCAGCCAATGAAGAATTAGTGATTGTATAGACTTAAACTTGAGTTATTCTTTTGTTTGTTTACATTTCAAAATGTCATAATACTATGCGATACCTATATACTATCCAATTATAGTTATGGAAAACATATATATCCAATTTTTTTAAAACATGACAGTTTCCATTCGATATGCTGAGGAACGTTATGTATTGATGGAGTTTCTTGATTTGCATTATACTAATGGTTAATATATACCTTGCAAATGTTTCTGCTTTTACAGAACATACTATTGCTTCAAATCTGACAGAACATTATAATTACCCATATGTTTTCAAATAGTTGATGGTGACATTCATTATTAATTTTAGATCCTTAACTGTAGTTGAAATAAGTTATCATTTGTTGATTATTATTTTGCATGGCACAGCCTACCATACATTGTAACTGACACTTCATTTGTGGTTTAGCCGTATATCACAAAACAACAGATTTTTTTAGTAAATAAACAGCATCTTGACACACAACTTATCTGTCCAATACATGCTTTACTATTCTGTCCCACAGAGTTGGATACTAAAATTATTCAAAATGAGTTGTCCCCTTGTAAATAAGAATGCCATTTGTAAAGAAATAAATGTAAACAATTGTCAAAAACGATGTTTTACCTTCTTATGTAAAGTTTAAACACTTGCATGATGTTGCAAATGCATCAAAACGAAGACATGTAACAGCTTTTCAAAAATGGTGAATTTTTAAAGCCGCTGAACTGTCCAGAAGTGTGACCCCTTCATGCAGTCCCTTTCCGGAATTCAATACATGTAAGCGTAAATTGACAATGGTTTTGTAAAAAAATATAAATGTTTCATTTGCTGTTAAATTTTCATGTAAATCAATGCTTTCTTTCTATGATTTGATGACGTTTGAACTTTTTTCTCCGAAACATGGACCTATACCTTAATGCCCTCCAACAGGGAGGTGTATAGTAGTCGGACTATCTGTTGGTAGGTTTCCAATCGATAACTGAAGAGTGGCAGCCGGCCTACAGCCGTCAAACTTATAGGATAATTGCCTGCGGTCATTAGAGAATCCTTATTGTTCTAGGGATCAGTATGTCAAAGATCAAGGTTACAGACACATTGAGACTGAAAACGGTTTCCAATTAGTTACTACACAACGCTTTTGTCCTCCGGCATCAAACTTTATAGGATTATAGCTTGTGGTCAATAGATGACTGCTATTATTTTTGGGGGCAGTAGGTCAAAGGTCAAGTTCACAGTGACCTTGAAACTGAAAACAGTTTCTGAACTCTTTGGCCTACAGTCGTCAAACTTCATAGGACGAGTGCCAGAGGTCAGGAGAAGGTCAAGGTCACATTGACCTTGAGACTGAAAATGGTAACTCAGCTTCGGCACATGAATCTCAAACTTGTTTGGCAAATGACCCCTTTGGTTGTTCAAAGGTCATGGGCAAGGTCATAAAGACCTTGATCTTGACCAGGAAATGGGTTTTCACCTATAACTGAGGGAAAAAGGTCAAAGTGACTTGAGGCCATCATAGGGGGCATGCAAATTTAGAAACAGATCTTGTTCATTACAACATTCCTTGAAGTAAATTTTATTTTTCATGCTTTTAGATTGCTATTCAACATAAAAACCTTATCTGACTACAAACATAGCCTTTGTTGTATTATTGGCTTATAAACCAAGTTCTTCTTATCTAACGATTGATTGCTTACTATTAAAACGTCATCATATATTACCCTGAGAGTAGAAACATAGAAGTAGATATTCAATAACCTAAAAACAAAGGATGTAAAGTTTCTGTTTAGGGAATTAGGGATCCAGAAATGTCTGAAAGTGACTGTGAAACTAGGCACCTATTAAAGGCAGAAAGGATAGAATTCTGTTCTTTTGATAGAGAAGTTTCTGCTATGTTAATATTAGGAGGTGACAAACTTTTAATATCTTATGATGGCTGTTGTGAAATCTCAATTTATGATTTGCACCTAAGTCACATTGCTACTCAGAAAGTTTATGAGAAATGGAACTTTGCAGGTATAACTGACATGGCAAAAACTGGCAAGAACAGTTTTTGTTTTATTGTACCTGGATATGTTTTCAGCAGTGAAATTGTATTTATGGCTCTGGTTGATGATGATAAACTAGTTGAAGAAAAGACTTTGTTTACCGACAGCGTGTCATTCAAACTTGCATACCAAATGCCGCTATTGTTTGTATTTTCTCGAGAAGGACTTTTCGGCCATATCAACATCATTGGTATTGATGGGAGAAAGCTCTCTTGTATTTCACTAGAAGATGACATGCCAGCCTACAACCACCTAAATAGGCTCTTCAGCAGCAATGTTACTAAGATCAGTGTAGATAAAAACTTCTTTCTACATGTTTGCGATTGGGACTGGAAACAAATTGTCATTTTGAAAGTAGCTCCTTATCTAAACAAAGCTGTGGTTGTGGCTCGGTATAATTATCAAGCATACGGCATTGACGAGATGGAAGATGGGACAGTATTCATAAACACAAGACGAGATGGGGTGATTCTGATGCATCCAAGCAAAATATGGGTGTTCAATAACTTCATAAAACCAAAATACAGACTTCCGTCTGATATTGCATATGATAAACACAGTGACAAACTGTTTGTTGTAACGCTTTCCCCGAAGATAACATGTTCTTTTCGATCACCAGTACTTGGTATTAGTTCATGGTGTAATTGTTTCTATGTGAAGTAGGAGTGCAAAAACACATCGATGTGATTCAGATCCAGTTAAAAAGCCAATCGGTTGAAAATCTGGCTTTTGACATTATAACCAAAGTTTCTTATGATTTGACCTAGTAACCTTCATTCTGACCCCAAATGACACATTTTTATCTTGACCTAAATTTCATAGACAAATATTCTGACAAGGTTTCATGCAGATTAGATATAGAATGTTGCCTCTCAAGTGTTAAAGTTTTTCTTTGACCTGACCTCATGACCTAGTTTTTAAGATAAGCAAGTTAGAACTTGATCTAGATTTTATAGACAAACATTCTGATTAGTCTCATACTTATCGTTCTCCTCCTACCTTTATTTTATAGTCTGATTCAGTGTTAACAACTTTTTTTATGATTTGATCTATTGTTCTATTTTTTATACGCCCAAAGGGACGTAATGTTATACCCCTGGTGTCCGTCTGTCTGTCTGTTACCAATTCCGTGTCTGCTCCATAACTCTTGAACTCCTTGGATTTTGAAAAAACTTGACACAAATGTTCACCACATTGAAACAATGTGCAGAGCGCATGTTCTTGATGGCTCGCTTCAAGGTCAAGGTCACACTTAGGGGTCAAAGGTCATATTACTTTGTTTCATGTGTATATTGCTCTGCATTGTGGTGCTCTTGTTTTTATTTGGCAGATCCCTTTTTTGTTCACTAACAATAATTTTTTTATTATTCTTTTATGTTAATATAAATATGTAGCTTATTTTGTAACATTTTTATTATTGGCCGTAGCAAAAATACGAGACCGCTTTTCTGTGGTACAACATGGATGGTACCTCCAATTTTTAGTGTATTTTGACATATTCTACCTTGTAAGAATTTTTTTGTGGACATAGAATTTTTTTTCTGTGTACTTTATTCTTTAATTTCTTCTTTGTAGTTCCTGTCCTTTGGGCTTCAACAGTCAAGTTCTTTAAATTTTGCTCCAATCCTCTGATATAACCCTTCAGACACTTACGGGTCAAAGGTCATACCTTTGGGCATTGCTCTTTTTAACCTCAGAACACCCAGTTTTGAACTTGGCAGGGTTTTTATAAAGGCTAATATTCTTACAAAGGCTTCCTGAAGACTGGTATAAAATGTGACCTCTAGATTGTTAACAATGTTTTTTATGCTTTAACCTAGTTTTTGACCCCAGATGACCTAGCATTGTACTTGAAGAATTTTTACTTAAATAATGATTGGATGAAAATTACCACTTCTAATGAATTAATATCTAATAGTCATATGCAATCACAACAGCTTAATTCGAGCACTTTGTGCTTTATAATGTGTGCCAGTACAGGTTTGAAAAGAAAAAAAACAACAAAAAAAAGGTGGCACTTATTCTCATATACAGTATTTTATTTCCTCAAATCAATTTTATTTTACTCAGTTGTTTCAAATACATGAAATTTATTGAGTTACTGTTGTATACGTCCACTGAAAAAGCAAATGCTGATGCCATACAAGTTGGTTGTGACCTTAACTCAGAGCTGAGCAGAATTTAATGTTGTGAAAATAAAACTAGTGCGCTACTGCCTTTTAATTAAAGAAAAAATACAATTTAACATTTTCTCATGCAAACTTTTCATAAAGAGACAGAATTTTGACAAATGAAAGCCAGAGTTACATGCCCTGTGAGGCTATCTCAATGTGTAAAGTCCCAAACTTTTGTGACAAGTTTGTTTGTTCTACAGTCTACTCGAGTATTCCGAATCAGTCTAAAATGCTGGCCACTCTTACAGCTGATGACGACAATTATTTCAGCAAAATTAAGAAAATGGTTACGTTTGTAATCTTTAAGCATTTGTGCATATTAAACAACCGTAGATTATATCATTTACTTATTTTTCAAGCTATAAACACAGTTTAAGTATGTTGTATGTAGTCTCGAGATGCTAATTTTTGCCAAGAAAGATAGAGCTGCTCCCTTCAAGAGACTTACTTAATTGCCAGGTGATGTACACAGATAAACTGAAACTGAAACTGAAACTGGTTTATTTGCTTAAACGCCTATTTCTACATTTAAAACATATTCAATGGCGTTGTACAATACAAGTTGAAATAAAATATTAAATATAAAATATTTTAAATAAGATTAATTAAAACGAATTAAAATAGCAATTATTAATTTAAAGGTGGATAATCAGATTTTGGCCATGTAACGGATTTGTTCGAAACTTTAGCATCTGATCATTTACACTCATTTATGTTCACTTAATACAAATTAGATTTTCACTGGAGGTATTTTTAAAATTTCATTTTCCTATCCTGGTTGCCCATCCAAGATAGAGTTATTTTATCATAAGTATAAATTTGATAAACATACTTTGCCTAAGGAAATGTATAAATATTAGACATATTGTAATATATTTGTAAAATATTTGCATTAAAAATTATGTATTTAGATGGAATTCATTAGAAACGCAAGTTTGAAAAATTATTATTACCTCCCTTTGCCTGTCTTGGTTGCGCAACCAAGATAGATTGGAAATAAATGAATTCAGAAGCTACACACGGCTTTAAAACTTGCATTTTGGTTCAGATTGTTCAATAGTTGATATGTCTATCAAATGCAAATGTAAAACTAGACATTGTATCGGAATAAAAAGAAATACCCAGCTTTTTATATACTTTCATATTAAAGGGGAGTAATTACAAAATTTTATAAAAATAATAAAATATACATTTCAAATAGGAATCTAACTCTATGTAATCAGTCTTTTTGTTCCTTAAATAATTCTCTACCAGAATATACAAAAAGTAAAAAATGACATTAAATGTTGATTAAATGTGATTGACCACCTTTAAAGTTAATAATAATATTACCGGTATATTTTAAAATATTTCTAACATATAATTTTCACAGACAAACATTAAATTTCTATCACTGTCACTAGCATCACTGTTTTAAAACTCAGTCAAAACTTAGAATAATGCAAAGTAGTCTCTGAAGAAATGTGTTTTCAACATTTTCTTAAAGCAGTCAATTGAAGAACTTTGTCTGATGTTCAGCAGTAAATTGTTCCACAACTTTGGCCCTATAGTACTGTAATAGCAGTAAAATTTAGGCCATATTTTTAAATTGAAATATGCAAGAAATTAAAATTCAGAAATTTGTTTTAAAAAGGTATTTTTTAAAGATTATTCATTTATTAAATTAAGAAGATTTTCAGTAGATTTATTATGCAGATAATATGCACAAAATGTGAAGCCAAGCTATATGATAAGATATTGGCACTTTTATGTGCAGATATGTGACATCTGGCATTACCTGTCCAGAACTGCTAATTGCAATTATCATAAATTGGTGTGTCTGCTATCTCCAGGTATCTTTAATAAGCTTGTTGTTATGTAGATATAATTTGAATATTGAATAATGGTATTAGTTTATGGCTTTAGATGTGAGAGGGTCATCCAGGCCCTTTCAAGCTTAAATTTGATTGGCTACTGATAAAAGTATATTTCTTTTCATTGGTTAATTATTTTTATTTGCAAATCTTGATGAAGCAGTTTTTGCTGCTATTCAGGGAGTTAAGTTTTAGACACAAAAGTGTAAAGATGTTTTAAAAGTTCCTGGCATCTCTTGCCAGAAATAGAGGCATATCAGTGACTTATATTGAGTCAGCCTATTTAACTTTGAAGGAACACTTAAGCTTTACTTTGTTATTTAAATACAGGATTTTGTTAATTGTGGTAACTTTACCATTGGAAATTTGTTATTCACTGGAACTTTGTTACATCTTTGTTGCTTGTTATAATCTAAACGGGAAACCTGAATTAAACTTCAAAAACAGTTACAATGTGTTTTATCTGCAGTGTGGACAATTATCTAAAGGTCAAGCCTAAAACCAAAGGCTTGTAAGTCTGTCAAAATGAGGTTCCTTTAAATTTATAACACTCGGTAGAATCTCACAGGAGCTCGAACCCGTCTATTTTCCCCAAGACTACAAAAATCAACCGGTACCACCTGTGAGCCCGAGTCATGACCCCAGCACCCTTGGAACGATAAGGGCCCTCTATGACAGTACTAAAGCTTCTATCACTAAAAGTTTTTCGCTTGTTTAAAGGGACGGTGTAACAATCAACTGATGACTCCGAGGATCTGAGGGAGCGCTGGGGGATTTTCGGTGTTAAGAGTTCAATCAAATATGCAGGCGCATTTCCAACATGGCAATTGAACATGTACGTCAAGATCTTAAAGTTTATTCTGGCTTTGATCGGCAGCCAGTGCAAATCGTAGAGTGCCTGCTTAGAACTGTCTCTTCTTCTACGATTCAGAACTAACTTCACACACATATTTTGAATGCGTTGCAGTTTTGGGATGTCACAATCAGAAATACCGTATAAAATAACATTATAGTAGTCTAAATGCGAAATAACCAGCGACAGCACTAAGGTTTCAGTTGCATCCTGAGTCAAATATTTGCGAATGTTTTTGATTCGGAAAAAGTTCAACATTGCCGTTCTACACTTTATTTTTATATGCTCTTTGAAAGTTAAAGTTTCGTCCAAAAAGGCCCCCAAATATCTGATGTTACTCTGTCTCTTGATTTTATCACCACAAATATCTATCTCATGAATGTTTAACTTGTTCAACTGAGGGGCACTTCCAAAAGCAATATGTTCTGTTTTTGAGGAATTCATTTTAAGTTTGTTACTGTTCATCCAACCATTTGAATCTGTAGCAAACTCCTTCAGTTCACCAATGGATTTAGCCTCGATGGATGGTTCGGGCTTAAAACGTGTGCTTGCGGTGTGGTCATCAGCAAAGCCATAGATGGAAATGGATGGGGGAACAATGTCAAAAATCGTTCCTGCGTACGTGAGATAGAGCCACGGCCCTAAACAGCTTCCCTGGGGGACACTACACGTAAGCTCACGTGCCGATGACACTGTTTGATTCACACTCACGCGGTAGCTCCGTGGCCTCAGATATGAGTTCAACCAGTTGCAACACCAGAGACACCATACTGACATTTCAAAACGTCCAAAAGAATATCGTGATCTACCGTATCAAAAGCTGCACTAAGGTCTAATGCTATCAATGCAGTCACTTCTTGATGTTCCATAGTGTCTAAGATGTCATTAATAAGTCTCAATAAAGCCGATTCGCACGAATGATGTCGCCTGTATGCGGACTGATTTTTCGGAAGGAGATTATGTTCATTTACATGTTTATTAAGTAAATACAGTGCTGATTTCTCTATCAATTTGGACAAGAATGGTAAGTTGCTCACTGGCCTATAGTTTGAGAATATAAGTTCGAGACCAGCTTTCTTTAACAGAGGTCTAACTATTGCCTGTTTCCACTGCACTGGGAAGACTCCTTGAATCAATGAAAGATTCACTAGTCTAGTTATAATTGGGAGGAGCTCGTTTAAATATGACTTCAACACTTTTGTTGGAATAACATCAATTTCACACAACTTTGTTTGTAACTGGTTAATGAGTTTTCTAACTTCATCCTCACTAAGTTCATCAAATTTTCCAAATTCCGGCACATTTCTCATTGATGGTTTATAGTTTTCAAAATCTTTTAAGCTGTCCCATATTTTCTGAATCTTTTCCATGAAAAAGTCAGCAAATTTGTCAGCTAGAGTATTTTCATTTTCAACAACAGGCATTGGATTCTCCGACTTGCCGCCGGTGAGATCTGTCACAAATTTGTAAAGTTTTTTGGAATCACCTTTGTAAAATGATAAATAATACATGGACATGATGTACAATTTATACCTATTACACTATAGATAATAATATAAATATTCTAACATATAAACAAGAGCTGTCACTAATGGTGACAAATGCCGCCCCCCTGCAGCGTCTTGACCTTTGACCTGGTGACCTTGACCTTTGACCCCAAAGTTAGTAGGGGTCGTGTACTCAATAAGTACTATCAGCATGTGAAGTTTGAAGGTCCTGGGTGCAGTGGTTCGCGAGTAAAGTGCCTTCATGCAAAAAGTTGTTTATATTAAACAAAAGTCATTAAATATGGGGTATTCCGAATCATGGTACTTATGTCTGTTCTATTCTATACCAAATAGTTGTTTATATATGACTTTCCCTTTCATCACCGTTAGATATTTACTAGTGTTACCCCATTCATTTAAAAAGAGTGCCAGACTGTCACAAAATATGCCCGTTGGATGAAAGCTGTTTGACTTAGAAAACGGTCAAGGCTAAATTTGCAGTTTTTCAAGTAATTCAAGGGCCATAATCCAAGAGTGCCTGGGGCGATTTGGGTGGTTATCGAACTTGGCCAATATATTATACCCACAAACATATTTAAGCAAGTTTAGTGAGGATCGGATGAAAACTGTTTGACTTAGAGAGTGGACATGCTTTGGACGCTGACCGCCTGCTACGGGTGTTCACATAATACACCCCGCTCTTTCAAAGACGGGCGTATAAAAATGCCTTGAACTCATGTCAATAGAAAGTCTGAACCATTTTACATGCTACTATGCATTACACAGAATGGCAGTTTGTCTCCATGTTGAAACTGTTAACAATAAATATAAATTATACAGCTTTCATTAATACGGTCTTATTTTTTAATTCAAAAGAATTTTTGTGTGATCTACTGATCATGAAGTTTTTCTAACATTCCGAAGAGCATTTCATTTTAAAACTAGTATTCACGTCGGTAAACATCTAAAGGTAGAAATGTGTAACGTCAGTAGTGATTCGGAATGCCTGGAAATGATTCGGAATAGCCGAGGTCACAAAGTTCGGGAAAATTGAAATATTACCGTAAGTTAGCGATATTTCTGAATTTAGATAAAAGTTTTTTATTGGCAGTTAAATGATGTATTCATGAATATGTATAAATGATATTGTACATGTTGAAGCATTAGTCTAATTTTAATTTTGATGAAAACTGGTTCGGAATACGCAAGTAGGCTGTATATTTTACAAGCTGGCCTTATTTGCTAAAAGATTATGGACAATAAGCACACAAGATTATCAAATTTTGATTAAGATAAATATACAACATGAAATAAAGAAAACATTTATTTAAGTTTTGCAAAAAACCCGTTACAGTTGCCTTTTTTAAAGAATAGTGCAGTCTGCTTAGAAATGATATATACATTGTCCCACTACATCTAATTATACATGTATATAAATGAATAGTAACTTATATGGGCTTAAAACTTGTATCAAGTACACTATGCACAATAATACATGTTCCGAGTCAGAAAATGAATGTAAACTTATTAAATGTGACCACAAATAAAGGATGCAAGTAGATCCCTATACAACGAAATTATTTTGATGAAAAACAAGCCTGAAATTATGCAATGCAGGAAGAAAAAGATTGGGAATTATACTAGTGATAAAATGGGAATCATGTTTCATTAAATTACCTCATTTTATAAATTATTTCCCACTTCCAGTAAGTGTAGGAATATATTTAGCTACGACTTCAATTCAGCTTGTATTTCAGGAAATTAATTTGTTTTAAAGATGGCATGAATCAGATAATGAAAGGATTGTCATGAATATAATTAGTGTAAGTACATTTGTTAATTACAAAAGTTACATCCTTGAATAAGCTGTTTAAAAGTAGTCTTTTGAAGGGAATGTGATTAATTGAGAACTTATCAAATATGATGCATCCATATGACACAAAACTCTGGCAAAAATATGAGCCGCGCCTTGAGAAAACCAACATAGTGACTTTGCGACCAGCATGGATCCAGACCAGCCTGCGCATCTGCGTAGTCTGGTCAGGATCCATGCTGGTCGCTTTCAAAGCCTATTGCCATAGAGAAACTGTTAGAGAACAGCATGGATCCTGACCAGACTGCACGGATGCACAGGCTGGTCTGGATCCATGCTGGTCGCAAAGCCAGTATGTTGGTTTTCTCATGGCGCAGCTCAATTATGTTTTTTTAAAAAGAAACACTGAAACCTCAGTTCATACTAAACCTATCATCCCCGCAATTGAGAAAACCCCCAGTCTTCCCCTACCAGGTCATTTAAGATTCTTATAATTAAAATACAAATTATTGTCAATGTGCAATACAGAGTACACTCTGTTTCACAGTATCCCAGTTGACTGAATGATATTTAATATGCTTTCAAATGCTTATTTTGCTTGTTTTCACAAACAGTGAAACTTGCAAATTTACAAGCATAAATAAATAACAAACATTTTTACACAAACTTGCTCTTAAACAAAAATAACAAACAAGAGCATTCTGGACAAACATTCTTTACTGGCTGAAATATGAATTCTAAGAGTGATAGAAATACAAATATGTCTGTGAAAATGCTAATTAGGTTGATCTGTAAGCAGCTTATAAGATAAAATTATCTCAACATTGAAACTGATAGTGAATATTTGTTTTAAAACAGACTTCTGTATAATGATGAATAACAAGTACAGTATAATTATGTCTGATTATGTCACATGTGTCCTTATTATATACTGTTATTCTAAAATCACTTATTGTTATAGGAACTAATTTTCATAGAATTTGTGGCTGGGAACTCATTTTCATGGATTTTGTGAATGGGAATTTTCGAAGATTTTGTTGTTGCCATTATCAACTTAATTTATTCCCAATAAACAAAAAAAACTAACATTCATTTCAGTTATGAAATTGGAAATAATCACACAAAATAGCTGTTTTAATCAAATCAATGAAATTTAATGACAGCAAAAATGAAATGATTTCACAGTTACACCTATCTGAGCTAGATAAAATCAGTGTGGGCAAGTAAATATTAACCTGACTCTTTTCAATTCAATTTTTTCAAACTGTTGTACTTTTCTGTATGGAAGCAGCCATGTTGCATATTTAGTACAAACACACATTATAACAAGAAATTGTGTCCATAGGACACAGATGCCCCCACATACTGTGCCATCCTCTATATAGCAAAAACCACAAAGGGCTGTAACTGCAGTAAAAACAGTCACAGAAAAAATCCTTCCTTTATGCTCATTGTTCATCTGTGGAAGTTTGAAGCAAATCAAGCTAATAGTGTGGGAGGTGTTGGACACACAAGATGTTTCTCTATATTCCATATAGCAAAAACTATCAAAGGGCCATTACTGCAGTAAAGATAGTCACAAAAAAAATCCTTCCTTTAAGGTCATCTGCACATCAAGCTTGTTCATCCGTGAAAGTTTGAAGCAAATCAGCCCAATAGTGTGGGAGGAGTTGGACACACAAGATTTGTCTCTATATTAAATATAGCAAAAACTATCAAAGGGCCATAACTAGTAAAAACAGTCACAGCAAAAATTCCTTCCTTTAAGGTCATTTACACATCAAGCTTGTTCACCTGTTCAAGTTTGATGCAAATCAGGCTAATTCTGTGGGCAGGGTTGGACGCGCAAAATTTCGAGACGTATGTAGGGACAGCAGCAATGCTATATGCCCCCCACATAAATGTGTGGGGGCATAAAAAGAAGTGAACATCTAAAATGGAAATAAAAGCAACATAAAAAAAGATCGTAAGTCGTATGAAAATAAAGAATTTAAATCTTAACTATCGCTATACAATAACAAAACTAACAGACTCCACCCCCCCTCCACTCCAACACACCCACTGCTCAATCTGACCAAGGCTGACAAACAAAATCCCCCAATTGATTTTTTTTCAATTAAAGGTGTTTTTCACAATTATTTCTAGCGGACAGAATTTTTTGTAACTTTGCATATTTATAGATTGATGTATGACAAGTTAAAATAAAAAATAAAACTAATAGGTACCCGTGCTTCTTTTTTCAATATTCAAAGTTTATTAAGAACACCAAATCGGTATTTTTGTCTGAAGAAACAGTACATACATGTTATAATAAAACTACTGCAAACAATTATTTATTCGAAGTTTCATTCTGATGTTACTTTTTATGCATCCGAATTAATAACACCACTATAACTTTGCATAAAATGTCAACATATAGATATATTAACTCAGAAAAATTACTCTTGACAGATGTCGAAAGTATCTGAAACTGAGAAAAACACGAAGTATTTCTTAATGATATGAAAAATCTAGCGGACAGATTTTTTCCAAATTTTATATTATGTAAGCTAGAACTAAGACAAAAAAATCTAAACCAAAAAAATAATATCAACCCGTGCTTGTTTTCAAGAAAAATTAAAAAATATTCACTCCACCCACAAAGTATTTTTTCATTACCCCACCCACCTAAAAATTATGAACATTTTTTTTTCTTACAAAACAAATTGAACAATGTTATTACCAGTTCCTTAACCAATATTCTTACTCACATGCGGAATAATGCTCCTTTAAGGTTGCAAGCCTCTAGATCAAATACTTTTTGAGATACGTGCTACACAAGCTTTCACATCCCATTTACGTATATATTTGACCACGTCAAGGGACATAAATCTGTTTTTATTGAGTGAAACCTCAAATAAAAGCACTGGTGCACAATTTCGCATTCTGAATTTAATTCTTGTGTGGTTTCATGACTCTTGGCGCATATAATTTTGAGGTACATGCGACACAAATGTTTAGACCCTTTATGTACAATTTGACTATCAGGGGCCATAACTCTGGTCTTACTACGTGAAATTCGGGATGGGGCACAAAAAGTATAACAACATTTTTAGGAAGTCACATTTGAACTTGAAGGAGATATATCTACTTTAAGATTTTCTGGAATTTTATTTGACTTGGAGTCGGCTGCATCATTACTGGACGAAATAGTTTACTTTCAAATTGGCTGTCCACAATGTATTCGATTCGAGCACTTCCTACAACTACTCCTCCAATAAAACACCATCACTTTTAAAGGTAAAATATGGATGCACGACCTATATTGTCAGTACATACGATATATTTTGCGCGAGTGCCCTCATATCCGACAATTATGCACTTTCGGCGGCGAATTCTGAACTTTACAGTGGATATCGCTTGCTGCGCGATTGAGCTGCGCACAAAATATTGTGATGAACTCCTTTAAAGTCAAACTTTCACTTAAATCTTTTAAATACAATGTATTGATAAATTTCATCTTAGAAGTTTTCAGTTTATAATTTCTGTTTTTCTGAAAGGATTTTACTGAACAAAATCGAAGACAGGATTTTTTTGCCTTGGTCAAGTTGAGTAGTTGGGGGTGGGGGAGCAGAATGTCCCACAGTCAAAACAAACAGTGTCATCACTTTAAGTAAGTAAACAAAAACATGAGACTAATGTAGTATCATCAACAACAATGCTACTAATTCTCATAAGTGTACCAATGTGGCTCAGGGCTCTAATGGCAGGAATATCAACTCTTTGTAGAATTGTAGACATTTTTTTAAATTTACACATACATGTAACATAAAGTCCAGAATTTAGTCACAATAAAACTCATTTTTTTTTTATATCAAATCTATCTCTAGTAAGTTCAATATAATTTCCTCTTAACTGAAATCACTGTTGTAATCCAAAGGTATGCGCATTAAATCATACCAAACAGATTAAAAACAGCTAAAATGTTTAAAAATGATTGACAGAAAGGAAGAATAATTTAAGGTATCCTTCAGGCATTTGCTGATAGTGTCATAATAAAATATGACACTGTTCTTACACTCTAATATCAAAGTTTAAAATATGGCAGTTAACATACTACTTACTGAGCTATGCTTTTTCACTTTGTTTATAAAATAATTGAGGCCTTTGCATTGTTTATCTTCTGATATACAACAGTTCAGAGTTCAGATGCAAAGGAGCATTAGCATGATTAAATATCCTAGCATCTGACCTGTGAATCATGCTAAATCAGACAATAAACCACACAATGGCATTGTTTATTTCAATTCTAACATGCTCATTAAAACATGATGACAAAAGTTATGCTGGAGTTCATTCATCTGAGCAGTAATGAACTGGCCGCCATGCAGCTATTTGATATCATAACGTTCTCTCCCCAGTCCACATGTCAACCACTGTTTATTGCAGAATATAAAATGCTTGCCTTCCATCTTCAGTTAACTATCAAACAAATCCAGACATGTTAGAAAGTGTGAATACCATACATGCATAATATATAGTTAATTTATAATATGAAAAATTACAATTCAACAATAACATTTAAACATTATCTATTTCACAATTATTATAATTTGTTAAAGGGAAAGACAATTTTGTTATAGTTCTAATCAGTTTGTTTAGTCTTCTTTCACTATTTAAGACAGTGAGTAATTTCCAAAAGCAGTTTAAAATGAGAAAGAAGGAACATCAATTTTTATATTTTATCAAAAAGGCTGCCACATTGTTGCTAGGCAATGTTAAAACAAAATGAGGGACTGAATTGATCTTTAGATATACACATACCTTATGTAGATTTCATGTAATCCTCTTATTTATGCTATTTTGCATTATAATCCCTTCATGTCTTTGTTTACTTTAATTTGTTAATTTGTGTTTACTGTATATACAAAATGTATATACATTTGAGGCTCACAGGGAAGACTGGGTACACCCAACTGTGTTGCCTCATTAAATAAAGACTTTATTATTTTACTGGAATGAGTCATTGTCATTGAAAGAATAAATATAAAATATCTGACAATCTTTTAACCTTTCATTTACATCCTATCTACAAAGCAGTACTATCTCTAAGCAAGTTTGATCAATTACAGTAAAATCAGAATTTTTTGCGAAGGATTTATTTTTACTTTTTTCAATAATGGTAAATATTTGTGAAAAGAACTACTCGTGAAAATATTGTTATTATAATACGTTATAAAAAGCCTTAACTGTATTGCACTTGTTCATTTACTGCAAATATTCTACCATGAAAATTAAGTCAAATTTAATTTTAACTTTGCAACTATATCTGATTTTACAGTATTATCAAAAACTAACCTAGAACTGACTGTACAGCAGTCCCAGACGTCAAGACAAAATTGCTACTATGGTTCGACCAACAGGTTGTTGCTTTCTTATATCAGACAAGACACAAAATATTAAGATGGCAGTAAAAGCAAACTCATACATTTGTATACCATAATTCTGCATGTCAGATGAGGTCCCATGAGAACAAAGCAAAAATAAATTTGCTGATATGTCATTTATCGGCAGAAAACATCCATTACAAACTGGATGCATTTTATAAATCGAAGATTTTTTATATATAGAACAGTAAAATAGTTTTACTATAGTACTTGGCTGAAGGAGCTTTCTACATTGCAATACTACTCACCAACATAAACAAGAATGGATAGCAGATTAGATATGCAATATAATACATTAAGCAGGAGAATAATCTGGAAACAATCTCCACTACAATACACAACTTACTGTACATTACATTGTAAAATCAATAGAATATAAATTAATATAAGTAATGACATACATTATAATAATGGTAAATTATGATTAAAGCTAGTGATTTCAGAAAACATTCTCATTTCTATATATACATATTTCAAACTAGCATATACAAAATTCACTGAATGTGCAGACATGCAACTATATATAGTATTCATAGTTCTGCTATTCAAATGACCTTCCACAGCTGGCCCAAATAATGAGAGTTACAACCAAAGTCAGGCTTGAATCCAAAGGGAGTAAATGATCCAATCTATTGACTTTGACGTTTAGTTTCTGCATTTTAATGATTTCACAAACAAGTAGTGTTTCATTTCCTTCCTCTCATTCAGTCATCTTTGACTACATACTGAATAAATCATCGTAATTCTAGATCTTACAACATTGCTAATCTTTCTTAGCAAGTTCAAATATACGTAAAGTATGGCAGTATAGATGAATAAGCTTTGGAGCTTTCCCTGATTTTAAAATGGTGTAAGTTTTGACTGTGTCCAACAATTAGTTCATGTTAAAACTTTGTTTATATCAATAAATTGTCTTGCCCACACTCTTGCCAGTCTCATACAACAATTGAAACCATCTTTAACAAATAGCAAATTTAAAACCTGCTAGCTGACCAGTCGAAACGCTTGTATTATTTGATGAGAACCGACTATTTTTAAACACAAAATCAACACCTTCAGCAGAGCATTTCGATTTTCCGCCTTTTCCATAGTAACTGTTATCTGCCTTTATTGTGAGAATAATATGATATTCTTCACCCGCATTCAGTCTTACACCGTAGGAGCCATTTTCGTTTTCAACTCCTATTTCGTATGTCGGTTTGGTTACCCTGCATCCAACATTTGCTTCTGTTGACGAAATTATATTATTCCTTTCATCTTGAATTTCCAGCAACACTTCCATATTGCCGTCAACTTTGCAATTTCCGTAAACGTAAATAAAATCAATTCTTACATCTTGACTCGCTTCAACTACAATAGCATCTTTCTTGTTAATACGGTAACCCCAATCAATCCCATGTTCGGAAAAACGTTGAATATAACCCTGTTTCTCACCGAGTATCTCATGTGTTATTGTTCCCAAAGATTTTCCTTCCTGTAAAGAGGAGACTATAGCTGAATTTGGTTGAAAGTGATATGCTTCAGGTGACACCAGCAGTGAGAGCCTTTTCTTACTGTCTTTAATTAGTTGCTCAGCAAATTTGAGCTGCATAAAAAGTCTGTCTGCTTGTTTGGAGGCATTGAATTGTTGAATGGATTCAAATGAGGTTTTAAGTGACTTTGTGACATCATTACAAATTGTTTCTGCAGTCTTAAGTTTTGTGTCATTTTCCTGTTGTAGGGACTTTGTCATATCTTCTGCTTCCTTTTCTAGTTCATATAATCTCTTTATCATCTCCTGTCTGAACTTCTTTATGTCTGCCAGAACATCGGTCAATGACTTATTAGAGCTTAATGTCTTTTCCCTTAGATCTGTTTGTGTCTTCTTAATTGTATCAGTTAAGTTGCCCAGACCTTTCAGAGTATCTGTGTACTCTTTGCTGCTTAGGCTCTGCTTAGATATATCTGGTATATAGCTGACTTGGCAAAATGTTTTTGTATGGTCAAGGGTAACACATACACTGCATAGAAGTGCTTCATGATCTTTGCAGTAGAATTTGATAATTTCTTTCTTGTGTTCAGGACAAGGTGTTGTAAGATCACTAGACTGAACCATTTGAGCAGATTTTGATGGAACTTGTAGAGTCTGTGGCATGTTATGTGCATCCAGGAGGGTATGGTGTCTGGAGGGTTTTGCCCGTCTGTGATGGTTAAAACAAGACTCACAGAGGTGTTCTTCACAGTCTGTGCAGAACCCATAGGCTGGAAGAATAAGGTTATCTCGGTCACATGGTTGACAAAATATTTCATAGTCTTCCCCCGAGCCTTTAGATAAAGATGAAGAAAATTCTTGTTGCGCTTTTCTCCCTGATACAGCCATTTTGTATCTGGAAAACATAATTCTGAATTAATAACGTATTGAATGTCTAGTTTTAAAATTTGATTTTAACATAAAAGTATAATCATTTTGAGATGGGAAGCAAACAAGACCTTTATGCCAGACAGGGAAATCATTAAAGTAAAGGAGAGTACTTGTTGGGTAAAACAAAGCGTTTCCTTAAGACATCAATATTTCTTAAAATAACAGTGGATAGAACAATATATAAATTAATATACATAAATGAATCAGGTTATTATCTACTTATACAATGAGAAAAGCTCAATGGTAAACTCATTTTTCATTCATTAGCTGTTAAAGCTCCGTCATATTGTCAAAACTTACATGCCAACCTAATTTATTCTTAGACCCGGTGAGATTGTCTTTAAATTTCCTTGAATACAAGAATGGTCTAGGCTAAGATGTTCAAAGTTATCAATCACATTTGAGCAACATTTTATGATATTTTTTTACTTTTAGTATTTTCTGTTTGAGATTTATTTAGGGAACAAAATGGGCCCATTTCAAAGAGTGAGATCCCTATTAGAAATATATGTTTTATTACTATTTATGAACTTGTGTAATACTCCCATATAATATGAAAATTAAAAAAAAAAATGGACTATTGCTTTTGATATCAAAATAATTTCTAATTTTACATTTGCATTTGATACATATTGGGATATTTCAAGAATATGAAAAAAAAACAAACAAGTTTTAAAGTAGTGTGAAACCCTGGAATTATATATTTCCATTTTATCCCTGCTCAACCAAAATAGATGAAGGGAGATAATAATTTATTTTAAAAAATTGCATTTCTAATTAATTTCGGCTTTTATGTACATTTTGTATTTGTAATTGTAAATTTTTGACAAATATAATACAATATTAGTTTTCTTATATTCATATGATTTCTTAGGCAAAGTACATTTATTAAACATGCTAGAATAACTCCATCTTGGATGGGCAACCAGGGCAGGTATGGCACCCCAATTGTCCGATGATTATGTGAACCCAGGTTCACGGCCGAAAAACTAGAATAAATGATCGATAAACAAGGTTTTTTGAACGTAAAACCAAGTTTTTCGAATACTTAGCTATATTTTGTGTGAAAACATAGCATAATGGGCATAAACTATAGTTTCTCGATTGAACTATGAATTTCGGTCATTATCCTAAGTTCAATAGCCTAAACCTATGTTTACCAGCATAAACCTTGGTTCACCAGCGTAAGCCAATGTTTATGAACACGAGCCTATGTTAACTACTGTGAACTTGGGTTTATGACGTGATCATGGATTTAAAACCGTAAAAATAGGTCCATGCTCGTGAACATAGGAAAACGACCGAAATCATAGTTTTGTTCGAGAAACCTTAGATAGATAGATTTATTTCGATAATTGAGCAAACATAACATAGTTACAATACATGCATATAATAAAATTTATAATCACATAAAAGTTGTCATATGAAGTAATGTGTTATGAACTATGTCAGTCACATCAATATCAAGGATGACACAAGAAAAAAAATCTCTTATTTCCATTGTGGTCCTTGGTACCAATGGTCTGACATAGAGAGGCATGAAACATTAACATGAATATATATAAAAAATTACTGAGTTCATTATTATAAAATAACGTATATGTTATGCATATGTAATTATAATTGCTCAAACTAATCAATTTATGATTCTTAATTAAACGAAAGACAGATGAATAAATAGACACCAATATCACATCAATATCACAGTACATTGTGAAAATATAATTTCTTTAAAAAATGCATTACAACCAGGGACTAGATAACAGAAAGAACACATAAGTTCAGCAACGAAGCTTATCGTTAAGAAAGTGGTCCTTTACCGCCCTTTTAAAACTAGATATGTTGGGCAATTGTCTTATGTGGGGAGGCAGCATGTTCCATAACTTGCAGCCCAAGTAGGAAAAAGACTTTAGACCAAAGCCTTTAACTTTCGGTGGCACAAATGACCCATTTTGGCTAGATCTAGTTTGGTATGCGTGAACAGAATCCTGTTTAACGATATGATGACCCATGTAATCAGGGGATTGACCATTTTTTATTTTAAAAACATGACAAAGAGTAATTTGTTCAACTCTTCTGGAAATGGGTAACCAGTCTAGGGAAATAAAATGATGTTGTTCAATATGACATCTGTGTTCCAAGTTCAATACAAATCGGATCAATTTATTTTGTGTAACCTGTAGTTTGTCCTTCCAAAATTTTGTTAAACCAGGATACCAAAATGAACAAGCATAGTCAAAATGGCATTGAATAAGGGATAAAACCAAAAGTCTTTTAGTATGTTCATTAAGATAGGCCTTCTTTCTATAAAGAAATTTTAACCTGGCATTAGCTTTCTTAATAATGGAACTAGCCATAGATTCACCAGTTAAACTCTGATCTAAGGTTGCACCCAAGTATTTGACAGCTGAGGTAGGATTAATATTTTGACCATTACACTTTATATTAAAGTCCCTATTAGTCCTAAGTTTAGGCTTGGAACCAAATATAATAGATTCAGTTTTACCCAGATGTAGAGACAATTTATTATCAATTAACCATTGACTAACCATTTCAAGATCTTTAGCTAGATCATTTTCAATAGATGACTTAGTTTTACCAGAGACCATTATAGCAGAATCATCAGCATAGAGTAACAGTTTATTTTTAACCACTGCAGATATATCATTCACATAAATTAAAAACAAAAGAGGTCCTAGTATTGACCCTTGCGGGACACCACAAGTAATTTTACAAGGCTTAGAAAAGGTTCCAGAGACATCTACAAGTTGTTGTCTGTCAGATAAATATGATCTGAACCAACATAATACATCAGGGCCAAGACCAAGGCCTTCAAGTTTCATAAGAAGGATAGAATGATCCACAGTGTCAAATGCCTTCTGGAGATCAAGTAAAATCATGCCTATGAGATGACCTTTATCCATTTCAAACTTGATATAATCAGAAAGATGTATGCGACATGTATCAGTTGAAAATCCTCTTCTGAAACCTTGTTTATCGAACATAAACCTAGGTTTAAGCTTGTAAACCCAAGCTCATGCTCGTAAACCCAAGTTCATGCTCGTAAACCAAAGTTCATGGTCATAAACATTGGTTCACGTCCGTAAACTATGGTTCATGGCATGCCAATTATCCGATAATTACGTTCTTGGTCAAAAAACTGTGGATTACCAAATATTAACCTATATTTTCTAGTGAAAAACATAGGATAATGGGTGTAAACCATAGTTTATGCTCTGGAACCCATGCTGACATTCAATAAACTAGGTTTCTCGAACTTTAAATTACAGTCGTTATCCGAAGTTTTAGAATGTGAACCTATGTTTACGTCCAAAAATCATAGCTTTGTTTGAGAAACCTAGTTCATTGAACGTAAAACTAGGTTCACGTTGATTTGATAATCCTAGTACATCAATTGCAAACTATAGTTTACGTTCTATAAACTAGGTTACTCAATTGAACTATGAATTTTCGTCTTTAACAGTTATCTAATGTTTACAAGAGTGAACTGGGGTTCAAGCGTGAACTGTGGTTCACTTGGGTATACATATGTGCCCCTACATTTATGAATTGTAAACTATGGTTTACAACCTTATCCTATGTTTTCGCTTGAAAGAATAGGTTAACATGCTTTTACATTTGAAAAACCTAGTTTATCGATCGAACCTAAAAAACAAGAAAAAAAAAAAAGATCCCTGAAGTACACCTGATGTGATATTTTTCCATTCTGATTTTGAATCACCTACACAGACTCTTTGTTTCCTCTCTTTTAAGAAATTTCTAATCCAATCTAAGATAGATCCATCAATTCCATATGCATTGAGTTTTAATAGAATTCTTTCATGTGGAATAGTGTCAAATGCTTTTTGCATGTCCAGATAAATTGTATCAGTTTGACAACAGTTGTTATCCTATGTGTACACTTGTGAACCGATGTTTACGACCGTGAACTTGGGTTTACAAGCGTGAACCTACTTTTATAGAGCGTAAACTATGGTTTACAGTGTTATCCTGTTTTCACTCAAAAATAAAGGTTAGTATTAGAAAAACCTGTTTTTATGTTCGAAAAACCTGGTTTAATGAATGTTAATCCTAGTTTTTCAACCATGATCCTGGGTTCACGTAATTATTGGAAACTTTACGTGCCATAGACAGGAAAAATACCTCCAGTGAAATTCAAACAGTCAATGAACACATTTGTTAAACTTTCAACCAAATCCATTACTTGATCAAAATCTTATTGACCATCTTTAAGTACCTCAATTACAAAAACAAAATCATACACAAAAACAAGAGGGCCAAGATGGCCCTAGGTCGCTCACCTGAGAAACAAACCATAACAGTGTAAACATGTTTGACCTAGTGACTTCATGGAAACAAATATTCTGATCAATTTTCATCAAGATTGGGCCAAAAATCTTGAGTGTAAACAAGTATTTTCTTTGATTTGACCTAGTGACCTAGTTTTTGACCACACATTATGCAGATTCGTCCTTGTCCAAGTGTCCATAAAAACAAACATTCTGACAAAGTTTCAGGAGAATTGAGCAAAAAAGTGACTTCTAGAGTGTATACAAGCATTTCCTTTGATATGACCTAGTGACCTAATTTTTGGCCTCACGTGACCCACATTCGATATCATCCAAGACGTTATGATAACAAGAGCTCGTCGAACACGAAATGCCCCCCTTGATGCATTCAGTAATTGCACAAGGAACAGAAATTATATGCTCACTGTAAACAAAAGTTCTACCATTCTGGTTTAATCCGACCTTGACCTTTAACCTATTAACCTAACAAGAGATTACAGAGTGATCTTGGTGCCATCCACTGAGCCATTTTTGAATGTTTCAAATTTCAAGACTAGCTCAAGATCAAAATCTAGGTCAAATTTCATTTTGGTACAAAACAATGTGTATGTGATCCAAATTTGAAAGCTGTGACTTGAGAAATGTGAAAGTAGGTAATAGGGAAAAATCAATGTCAAATTTCAATTCAGAACACAAAAATATGCATGCGGTCCAAATTTGAAGCCTGTAGCTTCAGAAATGTGAATGTAGGTCACTAGGTCAATTCTATCAAGGCAATCATTCTGACCAAATTTCATGAAAATCAATTGAAAAGTACAGTCTCTATCGCATACATAAGATTTTCTATCATTTGACCTAGTGACCTAGTTTTTGACCTCAGATAACCCATATTAAAACTGGACCTAGATTTTATCTAGGCAATCATTCCGACCAAATTTCATGAAGATCACGTGAAAAATACAGCCTCTATTGCATACACAAGGTTTTTCTTTGATTTGACCTAGTGACCTAGTTTTTGATTCTAGATGAACCATTTTCGAACACGGCCTAGATTTCATCAAGGTAATCATTCTGACTAAATTTCATGAAGATCAGTTGAAATATACAGCCTTTATCACATACACAAGGTTTTTCTTTGATTTGACCTTGTGACCTAGTTTTTAAACCCAGATGACCCATTTTCAAAGCTGGCCTAGGTTTTATCAATGTTATCATTCTGACAAAAAATCATGAAGATCAGTTGAAAAATACAGCCTCTATCGCATACACAAGCTTTTTCTTTGATTTGACCTAGTGACCTAGTTTTTTAACCCAGATGATCCATTTTCAAAATTGGCCTTTGATTTGACCTTGTGACCTAGTTTTTGACCCCAGATGACCCATTTTCAAAGCTGGCCTAGGTTTTATCAAGGTAACCATTCTGACAAAATTTCATGAAGATCAGTTGAAAAATACAGCCTCTATTGTATACACAAGCTAAATGTTGACAGACGACAGATGGACGACAGACAGACGCCGGACGCCGGACATCGAGCGATCTCAAAAACTTGCTAAAAATGCGGCCCCTAGAGTGTAAACAAGCTTAGTCTTTGAATTGCCCGGTGACCTAGTTTTAACCCAACGATACCCAGATTAAAATTCATCTGAGATTTCATGCATAAACGTGGCCTCTAAAGTGTTATCAAGCTTTTCCTTTGATTTGACTGGATGACCTAGTTTTTGACCCAATGTGACCCAGATTAAAACCTGACCTAGAGGTCATCAAGACAAACATTGTGATCAAATTTCATGAGGATCCAGTGTAAAATGCAGTCCCTTTTGAATACACATGATTTTTCCTTGATTTGACATTGCAACCTAGTTTTTTCCCACAGAATACCTATATTCAAACTTTACATAGATTTCATCAAGGCAGCCATTCTGACTAAATTTTATAAATATTCAGTGTAAAATGCAGCCCATATTGTGTACATTTTGAAAGGTTTTTCCTTGATTTGACAAAGTGACATAGTTTCTGAACCTAGTCGAACTAATCCGACGTATACAGTTTGTTTTATATTGTGACGGTCAAACTGTAACGTCGCGGTGGCTGCAAAAGTCAGAAATTAAAAAGCAGCCACTCCGCGACAGTAAGCTTGTCTAAGATGACCCATATTCAAACTTAACCTAGATTTCATCCAGATAAATATTCTGATCAAATTTCATAAAGATCCCGTGTTAAATGCGGTCCCTGTTGCTTACACAAGGTTTTTCTTTGATTTGACATAGTGACCTAGTTTTTTTTATCCAAGATGACCTATATTCGAACTTGTCCTAGATTTGATCAAGGCTATCATTCTGAACAAATTTCATGAAGATCAATTGAAAAATACAGCCTCTATCGCATGTATACACAAGCTAAATGTTGACAGACGACAGACAGACGGACGCCGAACATCGATTGATAACAACAACTCACCTGAGCAAACCATATAATGCTGAACGTACGGTGTATGACGGTCGTAGATGTGAAATGCCAAGCTACTTTCGTTTTCGATTAACGGTACTGTACTCTCTAAAAAAACAATCGATATGGATCCCTAAGCTTGATAAGGTTAAACATTAAGTAACAATATCTTTTTCAGAGTCACCTACCTTTGTTAAACAGTAAAACTGTTTGTAGATCTACAAAGATAGAACTTCCTGATTTTGTATCCTTTTCCGTTACTCATAGATTTATGCATCATTGGAGCACGTGACTATTTTATGAACAGCCGTCACCGCCAAAAAAATATTTTACAGACCATACAGGAAAAGATCAATGTTGACTTTTTTTCTCCAAGTGTATGTGGCGCCGTTTTACTATTTTATAGGCATTTTTGATATAAAAAAATCATTTTTTGGATTTCTTGATATCAAGAATTCCATTTCTTGATATAAATCATTTCTTGATATCAGAAAATCGATTACTTAAGAATCCATTTTCTGATATCAAGAAATCGATTTTCTGATATCAAAAATTCGATTTTTTGATATTAGGAATTCATTTTCTGATATCAAGAAAAGCTGTCCATTTTTTGATATCAAAAAATAGAATTTTTGATATCAGGAAATGAATTTTTGATATCAAAAAACCATGTTATTTCTTGATATCAAGAAATCGAATTCTTGATATCAATAAATGATTTTCTGATATCAAAAAATCGATTTCTTAATATCAAGAAATCAATTTTTTGATATCAAGAAATCAAGCCTATTTTTGATATCAAAAATTTGGCACTTCCCAATCTAAATATAGATGGATTGAACAGGATCATATAGAACTGTATAATCCCCACTATGGAACGCCTAGACTGTCTTGATATGATGATGATTACTTCATCATGTGCATTTCCCAATATATTCGGTACAAATTATAGTCTTTCTTGTAGAAAAAACAGTTTGTTATGTACATTTACTAGTTTGTCCGGTACATTTCTTAGTTTGTGTTGTGCATTCACCAGTTTGTGCTGTACAATTGATAGTTTGCATTTTCCAATATATTCGGTTCAAATTATTTGCCTGGTAGATTAAACAATTTGTTATGTACATTTACTAGTTTGTCCGGTACATTTATTAGTTTGTGCTGTCCAATTAATAGTTCGTTATGTGCTTTTCCCATTAAGTTCGGTACAAGTTACGTAGATAAAACAGTTTGTTATGAACATATATCTGGGTGTTACGCATGACACATTGTGTCATTATGGGGAACATTAATTGTGTCGAGCAATATTAAAATCACCTGATGGATGACAGAGTCTGAGACATATGGGCCGGACACGAAATATCCCTATTGACCTTTGGGTATGACCTTGACCTTTGAGCTAGTGGTCTTTTGTTGTACCTGATATGTTGTCTCATAATGGGGAACATGTGTTCCAAGTAACATGGATGACGGATTTAATTTAAGGACCGGACAGGGAAAAAAACTTCTTATTATTTGACCTTCAATTTTGATCTTGACCTTTATGCTATTAATCTGGATGTTGTGCATGACACATTGTCTAATTACTTGAAACATTTGTGCCAAGTAATACTGTAATCCTTCAATGGATGGAAGAGTTCTGGACCGGACACAAAACAGACCCTGTTAACACAATATTAACTTTGACCTCCAAGTGTGACCTTGGCCTTTTTGCTCGAGGTCTAAAATTTGTGTATGACACAATGTCTTATTATGGGAAACATTTGTGCCAAGTAATATTAAAATCGCTTGGTGGATGATTGAATACGATCAAACAGGAAAAAAATGCCTGTTGACCTTTTCCCTCCAAGTGTGACTTTAACCTTTCAGCAGAGGTCAGGATTTTAAGCATGACGTTGTCTCATTACGGGGAACATTTGTTCTGAGTACTATTAAAATCCACTCATGGTTGGCAGAGTTAAGGACCAGACATGAAAGTGCAGACAGACTGATGGACGGACGGAATGACAAACGGATGGAAAAGCGCGATCTCATAGTCCCCGAAACTGGTTTTCAACCAGTAGGGGAATAATAATTGGTGATAATATTTCAATAAAGGAATCAGTCGGAGGAGTAGGTAGACCAGGCAATATATGTGCCGGAGCTTGACCTGTTAGGGGCATCTTGATTATGATTGTTTGTCTAGTATGTGTGTGTAGGAGCGATTTCTAAACATATTACACTGTGTAGATGGTGATATGAACTTCTCAACTTGTATACTGGTCGCAACTTGTTACCTTTACTTTTGAAAAATCGGTATTATTTGACACATGAAATAAACATGAATTTATATATATTAACATAGCTTCCTCAACTAAGCCTGATATCATAATAGACACTGACTCTTGGCTAAAACTTGAACATCGCTCCAAAGAAGTCTTTGACCGAGATCTAGTTACAGACCATGTCAACTCAGTAAGAGATTGCATTATTGTCCATACACTGTCCAAACTTTAGTCAAACTGAATATCGAAGGTGGACCTGGTTACGGAAGCAAACCTTTAATAACAGATGCGTAGTGCAAAACTCGGTAGAATTTGACCAATCCCTTGCTAAAATGTCTGGGTGGCTGGGAATCTGAATAAACCCTAAATGGGTTGGGATACTATGAACCAAACATCTGACCTACTACAGATAAATCCCTGAGATCTTACATAACGCAAACTTCACGCGAATTGTAAACCTACCTACTACAGAAAATGATATCCTAGATTTATCTTTTTTACGACAGACCCCACATTGGTCAATCGGGTGAATTTGTTACCTGGCATCAGAGACCGTAACATTGTTGAGGTCAAAATAAACATTTCTGCTAAAATTCTTCACCAAAAGTCTAGAAAAATCCCACTGAACAAATAAAAAGCAATCTGAGGATTTAAACAGTCACTTAGTAAGTACCATGAGGAAATGTTAAAGGAGGACAACTATTCCAATCTATCGACTGGAGACCTACGGAGAATTTCTCATCCACACTATCCATACTAAACAACCTGTCAAAACAATTCCTTTTGTCAAAACTATCTTCCATTAGAAACCACCTTCCCTGGAAAAATGAAAATCTGGAAAGGATAAAATGGCATGATCGGGCCTTCAAAAAGTTAAGAAATCAAACACAGCCTCTTTTCGTAAATATTTCATGGAATCAGACATACAGTCCGAAAGGAAATAAAAGAGGCTTATCAAAAATATTTAAGATACTGTTATTGTAGACCAGCCTAATTTAATGCCTCCACTACATCGAAACCTTCTCCTGCTTTACCTATCCTACCATCCTTGTAGTATCAAAAATAAACTTAACTCCGATGAAACTTCAAAAGCAATAACTGTCTAAAATTGCCCAGGTTAGATATCCAGTGCAAAGATTCACGACTTTCTATTATGTATAAAATTTCAAATTATATGGTTATAATCCCTATTGAATACTCTAACAAGGAAATCACGACAATTATCCACTGTGGACAGCTTGTTAATCTTTGCAACTACTAACTTGAATAAATATCCGTTTTTCCCTAGGACTATATTCTTACGGATTAGTTTCCGACCCGACATTCCCTCTTTCCAACCCTTAACACATATTTACCACAATCTGGCTTTTACCCCTATTTGTATCTTTTAATCCTTTCAATTTCTGTTTTAGCTCACCTGTCACGTAGTGACAAGGTGAGCGTTTGTGATCGCCCTTCGTCCGTCCGGGCGTCCACAATTTCTTGTGAACGCGATAGAGACCACATTTTGCAATCGATTTTGATCAAACTTGTACACAACATGTATTGGCATCACATCTAAAGGCCACATTTATAACCCTATCTTCATGAAATTTGGTCAGAATGTTTATCTTGATGATTCCAAGGCAAAGTACAAAACTGGGTCATATGGGGTCAAAAAATAGGTCACCAGGTCAAATCAAAGGAAAAGCTTGTTAACACTGTAGAGGCCATATTTATGACCCTGTCTTCATGAAACTTTGTCAGTATGTTTATCTTGATGATTCCAAGGCCAAGTTTAACAGGTGAGCGATATAGGGTCATCATGACACTCTTGTTATATCTACTCATAATCTTTGTGACTCGGCGTGGACGAAGCTGACTGCATACCTTTAAGGGTTTGGACATTACAAGAAGACACAAAGATAGATTATGACATTCGATATAATATCGGATCCTCGTTAAATTTTCAAACAGTAAAAATAACATTACAACAGTGGCAAGACTTTTTAACTGAAAATATTCACAGCGATTTACCTACGAAAATACATTGTTGTACATAGATTCAGATATTTGCATATCATTTTAGTATTTTTCAAGATATTGTATCAAACATATAAGGCAGAAATAAAAACAAGAGACCCAAATGGGCCTAAGACGCTTGCCTGAAGAAGACCTTGACCATCTGACCTTGCTTCTGACCAAGTTTGGTGAACATCCTTAAATCAGCTCATTAGAATAAGTTATTTAACACTTTTTTTATATTTTGCCCAAACTGCCCAAATATGCATATTAATTAAAACAAACTTCAATAGAAGAAGTTGTTTATTTCTTTTACTGTTTTTAGTTCTGGTGTCCCCTAAAAAGGACAAAGTGGAATCATTACAATGATGATACAGACACAATTAAACGAAGATCCGCCAAGCGATTCACGAGAAGAAGTCATTTAAAGGTATTTTCTATTTTTAGCTCTAGTGGTCCGTAAAAGGGGTCAAGTGCCCATATCTAAATGAACTTGGTAGAGGACCTCACAATGACGCTGCTGATTAGGTTTGATGATGATCCCTCAAGTGGTTCTTGAGAAGAAGCCATCTAAAGTTATTTCTATTTTAAGCTCCAGTGGCCCCTAAAAAGGCCAAGCATCCCGATTTGGATAAAATTAGGAGGTGACCTTACAATGATACTACAGACTAAGTTTAATAAAGATCCACCCAATGGTTCATCAGTAGAAGTTGTTATAAAGGTATTTCTATTTTTAGCTGTAGTGGCCCCTAAAAGGGGCTAAGTGCCCCCATCTGAATAAATTTGGCATAAGAACTTGATGCTACAGACCATGTTTGGTAAAGATCCATCAAGCACTTCATTGGAAGAACTCGCTTAGAGGTATTTCTATTTTTAGCTCTAGTAGCCCCTATGACATGGAAAGTGTCCACATTTGAAAATAGTTGTGACGAGTTATAACACAGAATTATGAGCTAACAAAGAGCTGCGTTTTCAAAATGCAAAATCATGAGCCCAGGTGTATGACCAAAGATGTTGTTTTTTTGAGGTTTTAAGTTTAAAGTCAGTTTGTAGGTCTTGCCACAAGATTTGTTGAGTGTGAGTATGAACTAAATTGGGTCATTTATGTAGGTTGTTTGACCAACAAGATGCCCACGGGCAACATGTCGATCCCGCCAGCTGACATAAGGAATATGAGTTGCACCTGACAATTTAAGTCCACACAAAAATCCTGACCGGTAGAGATAGGTCATAATACACCTCAAAATTGGATGTGACATGCATGTTGTACCACAGAAAAGTGGTCTTGGTTTTTCCTTACAGTCAGTTATAAAAAAGTTACAATATAAGTTACTTATAGTAACAATTAAGGGAAGTAATTCTAAACTAGGGACCTGGTTCTTGCGCATGACATTCTGTCTTATGATGGTGTACAATTGAGCCAAGTTGCATCAAAATCCCTCCATGCATGAAGAAGAAATGCTCAGGACAAAGTCATTCTTGTATGTGACCTTTGGCCTCTAAGTGTGACCTTGACCTTAGACCTAGGGACCTGGTTTTTGCACATGACACATCATCTATCCATGCTTATTATTTGTGTCAAATTATTTTGAAATCGGACCATGCATGTTAAAGTTATGGACCGGACACGAAGACCACATTATCAATATATATGTAGTGAAAATTGGCTAAATTCAATCAAGGACTGTGACCTTGAACTTTGAGCTAGTGAAATGGTTTTTGTGCAGGACACATCGTCTATCCATGCTTAACATTTGTGTGAAATTATTCTGAAATCGGACTATGCATGTCAAAGTTATGGCCCGGACACGAACACCACCCTTTCCCGAACACATAAACAAACAAACACACACACACACACGGACAGGGGTAACACTATATGCACCCCCTGCCATTTTATGGCGGGGGTATAAAAAAAGTTACAATATAAGCTATTTATTGTAACAACAAAGGGAATTATTTCTAGGTTCTTGCGCATGACACTCCGTCTCATGATGGTGAACAGTTGTGCCAAGTTACATCAAAATCCCTCTACGCGTGAAAAAGAAATGATCCTCGCACTGTAACAAAGCAGTGGTTGAAGCTCAGTATAATCATCAAGCATACAGCATTGATGAGATGTAAGATGGGACAGCATTCATTAACACAAGACAAGATGCATCCAAGTAAATTATTGGTGTTCAATAACTTCATAAAACCAAAATATAGATTTGCTTTTGATATTGTCTATGACAAACATAGTTACAAATTGTTTGTTGCAGAGTGTAAACTAAAATATAATGTTCTTTTGGGTTTCTTTAGTGTGTAATTGTTACTGTGTGTGATAAAAGTAGAAATATATAACATAAGGCAAATCAAGAGTTTGTTCCAGACAAAGTTTTAATCACTCAAGTTATGCAGAAAGTTATTTTTCAGAAATGACAAGTGTACACAATCTTTTTTCTTCAATGTGGATTATGTCAAGGGCTGTAAGATGGGACACTCTCTGAACTGGCTGGTAATCGATCTTAATTAGATATTACTGTAATACAAATTCTATATAAATTTGATCAAGATATAATTAAAGTCACTCAATGTATTGAGCAGACACTTGTTTTTTTTCTTTTTCGCACCACACAATTTTGAATATGTCACAGGCCAATACTAGAAAGAGCTTGGTCTGAACTGGCTAACTTGACCTAGATATTACAGTAATACACATTCTGTATAGGTTCTATCAAGATCATTTTTAAAAACCTCAGATTACTAAGTTGAAATTATTGTTCTTCCCATAATCTTGACTATTTCAAGGGTCATACTCTCAGGATACCAGTTATTGAAACAGACCTAAATATTTGTAATGATACCCATTTAGTATATTAAGTTTAATTATGACCCGATTTGAATCACTCAATCTACGGAGCAAACACAGTCGCTCAAGTCAGGGGCCATAACTCTTAGGCAACTGGTAGGTATCATTGTGATATATTTGGTTTGATCTAATGGAAAATACGCCCTAAATGTTGACCAGGTACTCTTCCTTCTATATCTGCCAGATCATCGGTAAAGACAAAGCATAATAAGACCAACAGTTTTATTTTCTGAAGCTATAGCTATTGTCTTCCCAAGGCCTTACTTTGAAGTAAGTATAACCAACATATTTTGAAAGGCGTTGACCATCACTACTTTTTGATTTGGAACTGAAATCAAAGATTTCACATGTTAGATAAATAAAATGGCTTTTAAAAAAGTGGTGTTTTTTCACACACAGTCTATTTTAGTTCCCTATACTTGTTATCTTTATCAATTATTTCAAAAGCTTCAAACTTATTAATGTACTACTGTACACTTCTGCTGGAAAAATTAGTACTGCATAGCATCATTCCAAAGGTGGTATTGGCTTCATCTGAGTTGTGGAAATAAAGCTAGTGTGCTACTATCTTTTAATTAAAAAGAAAATGCATTTATGTCCATATACTCTTGTATCTTTATAAAGCATTGTCAGCCGATATTGTGTTGAAAGTGACCTTTTTCACAAAAGGGTGAATTCAGGAATATGTTGTGCGACCTTTGTAGAGTCTGAAAGTATTTGGTCCTGTAGTTCCTGAAAAACCTGCTTACATGCAAAACTTTCACAAAATTTACAAGTTAAAAAGGGGCATGACTTTGACAAAATGTAAGTTAGAGTAATGTAACCTTCCCTGTGAGATCATTTCACAATGCTCAAGAAGAGTTTTGAGTTTGGAAAATTTCTGATTAACCTTTTTATATGCAAACATTTCATCATTTGTTTTTAAATTGTAATGGGGTATGATTTTGACAAAATGAAAGCAAAATTTAAATAACATGCCCTGTGAGGTCATCTTGTGATGCTGAACTTGTGTAAAGTTTAAAAGCATTCAGTCCAGTAGTTTTGTGTATAGCTTCTTCGTGTATAGCTAAAAGTTATTGGCCTTTTATTTCTTCTTATTGGAATATTCATTTAACAAATTTGCTTACTTTTACTATAACTTACATGTAGCCTGCTTTACTTATAACAAGCTTATAGACATTATAGTCACAAGGTCATCAAATTTGGATAAACAAATAATAATGCATAAAGAAAACATTTATTTAAGTGTTTCAAAACATTGGTTAAAGGCTCCTGTTTCAAGAAAGAGCAGTCTGCTTATAAATGGTATATACATTGTACCACTACATCTAATATACAGAAAATGGAGTCAGAAAATTAGCAAAAATGCAACATTTTGTACAAATAAAGGTTGCAAGCTGATGCCTATGCAAAAAAATGTTCTTTTTATGAAATATATAGTGATGAAAAACAATTGAAGTATGCAGAGAAAGGCTGAGTAAGAAAAAGATGGGGAAATATTCTGGTAATAAAATGGGAACAATATTACCTAATTTTGAAATTATTTCCAACTACAAATACTTGTAGCAATATATTTAGCTATTGTTTCCTGGATATTCACATAAAATTATTGCCAATTCACCAGGACAAAATTGTGCCACATTTCAGGAAACTTTGTATTGAATAGTGACATAATCATGTAGTGTGTAACTTACTTTATATTCCACATTAATATTTGTGCTTGAAATTGCTTTGTTGAGCTCACCAAAGTCACGTAAGAATTTCTACTGTTTTTATTTATTGTCTGTTATAAAGGTACCAAACCTCAATATTAAGATATAAGAATTGTTCCTTTCTGGTAGACAAAGGGAACTATTTGGTTGAATCATAATATAACGGTTTTTGGAAAGAACTGAATATTCTTTGTTTTTTTATCATTCACCGGAAATTCAAAATGTGATTCCACCTTTCATGTTTATAATAAATTCTCTCAGCAATAAAACTGGTAGTGTAAATGAAAACATTTGAGTCAAACTTCAAATAAATTCTATTGAAGTAATTTATATACAGTGAAATCTTAAATTTACATGGGAACTAATTTTCATTGATTTCATGATTGTGTCAATCAACAAAATTTATTCCCAACAAACAAATAAAACTCATTCATTTTATTTTAGGCCTAAATTTTTTTTTTTTGTTTCCGGTTAAACATTCCTCCCCCCCCCCCCCCCCAAAAAAAAAAGTAGGGTAGGTAGGTAGGATTTAAAAAAAAAAATGTCTTTACAATGAAGAAAGAGCAACTTCCGTTGAAAATGTTAAAGTGAAATATCGAAAAAAAATTCAAATGCCATAAAAAGGTTTACAGATGCGGAAAATATTTAGGGTAGGTCGGGATACCAGAAACAAACAATTTTTTTAGGCCTCATAAAATTTGAAATCTACAAATTCATAACCATAGAAAATAGCCAATCTGGTCAATGCAACAAAATTTTCTGCCAATAAACTGTATTTTTCTATACTAAAACAGCAAGACACACATTCAATACAAGCACAAAATAAACAAATAGTAAACATCTAAAATGGAAATAAAAAAAGCACTAAAATTTATCGTAAACTGAATGGAAATACTTAAGTTATATCTACATTACCTCTATACAAGAATAAAACTGTGCTGGTAGTTCTGTAATTATGATAAAAACAGTATATTAACACTTACATAACATCATCTGACAGCAACAATATTACTAATTCTCAAAAATGTCTCGGTATAAGGGCTGATGGGATGTAATGTATTTATACACTAAAGCGCTTTAATAACACAACAATGACATCACTTCAAATAACTCCAAACTGAGGCTTAAGTTATAGGACATTGCAGTATATTTAACTTATATGTGAGCTCTTTATAAGGCTGTTTTGTTATCAGTTTCAAAAATGAGCCTACAATTTCAAATACTTTGAAATAGTTTACCAAAACAACATGTTGTTTCACGTTAAGACTTCAGAAGATGGTATTCAAATCACCCATCTGAAAATGGTACTTCGAAATTTCTATTTGTGTTGTGAAATCACCCACTATGTGTCTCGAGAATGAAAAATGTTGACGTTACTCCTGTCTTCATCTTTTAACAAGAGGGCCATGATGGCCCTGTATCGCTCACCTGAGTACCATTGCTCAAAATGATATGATCAAGTTTTGACATAGAGCACAAAGGCATACACATTAAATATCATCAGGATAAACATTTTCTTGTAACAGTCCCTTTTGACCTAGTCAGGGCCAATTTCCATATCAAGTTTGAGTGTCCTAGGCTCAAATACTGCATTTTTTGTACTAACATGACTATTCCTTACCTTGGAAGACTTAAATAACATTTAAAACCAATCTCATTAGATGCTGCTGAGATATAATTATTTGTTTACATAAAATAAAGGGAGGTAATTTGTCATAAATTTAGTCAAAAGTTATCAACCCTGATTGTCCGAGTCCATCTGATAGCACAAATGACATTTCAAATCAGTTTCTTCATTGGTTACTGAGATACACCCATTTTAATTTGAAACAAAGGGAGGTAATTTGACATAAAATCAGTCCACAGCTATCTACCCAGATTGCCTCAGTCCATTTAAAGACAATACTGAAATTTCAAATGAGTTCTATAAATATTTACTGAGATAAATCCATTTTTATTAAAATCAGGGGAGGTAATCATGTTTTGGTATATGCATGTAGAAGATACAGAGTACAAACCTATACAACAATATATTAGTGAAGTATTCGTATCAATAAATGTTTATTCAAGAGTTATCTAATATGACTATTTCTTACCATGGAAGACATAAATAAACGTTTCAAACCAATCTCATTAGAAGCTGCTAAGGTGTATTCATTTAGATAAAAAATAAAGGGAGATAATTTGTCATAAATTCAGTCAATATGTATCTGCACTGATTGTCCAAGTCCATCTGTTGACATAAATGAAATTTCAGATCAGTATCTTCATTAGTTACGGAGATATACCCATTTTAATTTGAAATAAAGGGAGGTAATTTGACATAAAATCAGTCCATAGTTATTTACCCTGATTGTCTTAGTCCAACTAATAACAATAATGAAATTTCAAATAAGTCCTATAAGTACTTACTGATATAAATCCATTTTGATTACAATCAGGGGAGGTAATCAGATATAAAATAACTCTCGAACCTATGATTGGATCTGACAGATTCATCATGGAATCCAAGATTTATTGTTGTTGAAGATATTTTGGAAGTTTGTATCAAATCAAACCATAAAAGAAGTCTCTATATGGCTGCAAATCCAAAATAGCAAATTTTGGACCTTTAAGGGGCCATAACTCTGGAACCCATGATGGAATCTGGCCAGTTCAAGAAAGGAACCAAGATCTTGTGGTGATACAAGTTGTGTGCAAGTTTAGTTAAAATCAAATCATAAATGAAGCTGCTGTTGTGCAGACAAGGTCAAAATAGCTAAGTTTGGACCTTTTAGGGACCATTACTCTGGAACCCATTAAGGGATCTGGCTGGTTTAAGAAAGGAACCGAGATCTTATGGTGACCCAATTTTTGTGCAAGTATGATTAAATTCAAATCATAAATGAAGCTGCTATTGTGCAGACAAGGTCAAAATAGCTAATTCTGGCCCTTTCAGGGGCCATCACTCTGAAACCCATAATGAAATCTGGCCAGTTCAAGAAAAGAACCAAGTTCTAATGGTGATACAAATTGAGTGCAAGTTTGGTTAATATAAAATCATAAATGAAGCTGCTATTGTGCAGACAAGGTCAAAATAGCTAATTTTGGCCCTTTCAGGGGCCATAACTCTGGAACCCATAATGGGATCTGGCCAGTTCAAGAAAGGAACTGAGATCTTATGGTGATACAAGTTGTGTGCAATTTGGTTAAAATAAAATCATAAATGAAACCATTATCGTGCAGACAAGAAATTGTTGACAGACGCACAGACGACGAACGAAGGGTGATCACAAAAGCTCACCTTGTCACTATGCGACAGGTGAGCTAAAAACAAAATTTTTTTTAGGACCGACAGTTAATAGAGAAGGGATTTTGACAGGTGAGCTAAAAACAAATTTTTTTTTAGGACCGACAGTTAATAGAGAAGGGATTTTGACAGGTGAGCTAAAAACAAAATTTTTTTTAGGACCGACAGTTAATAGAGAAGGGATTTTGACAGGTGAGCTAAAAACAAAATTTTTTTTTAGGACCGACAGTTAATAGAGAAGGGATTTTGACAGGTGAGCTAAAAACAAAAATTTTTTTTAGGACCGACAGTTAATAGAGAAGGGATTTTTATCATTACTGACATCATATATTGCAACGGATTTATCTCAAACCGGAAATGGTGATATCGGCCCTAAATTATTTACTCCGTTTTCACGCATGAATGATTTAAAAATTACCGGTAAATACCAGAAATTATACATAACAGGTTTATGTTTATTTTGTTAAAAAATAATGCTTGCATAACATATATGCACAATATATTTGCAATAATGTTTGGCTGAAGGTCAAAAAGCGTTGCATTTTTAAAGCAGTTCAGTATGAAATTTGTGACTTTTTTTAAAAGAATTCTACATGCACATTTTATACATGTCAGAATTTGGTCAAAGTCAAAATCATTTATCCACTTTATCTTTATTATGTTCATCAAAATTTACTTATAACTGAAATCTTCAAGCAAGTCTATATCATATGGTCCAAAATTATGGCATATAACTCAATACTGTTAGATCTACAATCATGTTTTGTAAGCAACTTCATATTTCATTAAACAATATCAAATAGATTAAACAAGTAAACAATTTAAAATTTTCCTTGCATACCAGATGGTGATTTCTGGTATTGTTACCGGTGCTGGAAAACTATCTTACACCCCGGAGTATAAGAGGACTCTTATGCTGTAAATGATGTATTATGAACTACATATAGTAGCAGATTTATGATAATTCCTCTTTACTCCTCATAGTATATTTCTTGATTCAAAAATGAAAGTTTAGTTAAAATAAATAATGTTCTGCTGCTAGTGATAAAACAAAACCGGAACTTAACATTGTTCTTTGTCTTCGAAACGTCATGAGGTCTTTCCTATTTACAGATGTTGATCTCCCGCTCTTAGTTTAAATATGCTGCTGTAGGAAAGTAGTTCTAACAAGAGCTGTCTCCATAGGATGACACATGCCCTCGATGGCACTCTGAATGAATAGTTATGGCCGATGTTAGAGTTTAGGACCTTTGACCTACGGAGCTGGGTCTTGCATGCGACACGTCGTCTTACTGTGTCACACATTCATGCGTAGTTATTTTAAAATCCATGCATGAATGACAATGATATGGACCGGACACGCCCATCAATGCACTACCATGAAAAATGACCTTTAATGTCTGTGACCTTGACCTTTGAGCTACGGACCTGGGTCTTGCGTGCGACATGTCGTCTTACTGTGGTACACATTCATGCCAAGTTATTTGAAAATCCATCCATCGATGACAAAGATATGGACCGGACACGCCCATCAATGCACTATCTTTTAATGTCTAAGTGTGACCTTGACCTTTGAGCTACGGACCTGGGTCTTGCGCGCGACACGTCGTCTTACTGTGGTACACATTCATGCCAAATTATTTGAAAATCCATCCATCGATGGCAAAGATATGGACCAGACACGAAAATTGCGGACAGACCGACAGACGGTTCAAAAACTATATGCCTCCCTTCGGGGGCATAAAAAGAAAGTCGTTTATATGATGACCTTCTGCATAGCCGTCGTTTATATCACTGAAAAATTGATGAAAAAGACTTTAAACCCGAACACACACACACACCTTCTGCATAAACTCAACCTGTGTTTAGGCATTAATTCCCCTTTAAATTTTTTAAAAAACTTTTTACCATTATTTAGGCATGTCATTCATAGGAAAAAATTATTTTTAGATAAAAAAGCTGGCAATCTTTTTATCTTTCGTTTACATGCTAATAAAACTACTGACACAGGATCTCTACCTCTTAGCCAGATCACCGTAGTTACAATAGTTCAACCAAGCTTTACTTGAACTGATTTTAGTCACAGTCTTGTCTAGTTAAAAACACTACTATGGTTCAATAAATGGTTTGTTGTTAGCTCGAGTCAGATAAGGCAAGTATAAGATGGCAACAATATTGTATACTTTTGCATGTTATTAGTGGTTTTATGAGAACAAAGCAAATCTAATTTCCTTAAGTTACATGATGGAAGATATAACATCCTGTGACTAGGCTGATCTTATATCACTGTTATTTACAAGTGCAACAGTACAATATTTTTACTACAATTGTACTTGATTGAATCCTTGAATCCACACTCTATAATGCAAATAATACACACAGACAAAAGAATGGACAGCAGGTTATAATATATGCAATATTTGTTAGACAGGTAATTTTTTTTGGAAAAAATCATTACAATACACAAATTACAGTACTCAATAACATTGTAAAATCAACAGAATACAGATTTAATATAAGTAACAATATATATATATATATATATATATATATATAACAAATAAAAAAGAACCCGGAACGGGAACAAAATATCGTAAAATTATAAAATGACTTCACACGCTCGCTTAGTTTTTCTTAAATTTTAATATAAAAGTCACAAACTAGTTTCGCCGTGAATGGTGTGAGAGACACACTGATGAGCCATTCACGGCGAAACTAGTTTGTGACTTTTATATTAAAATTTAAGAAAAACTAAGCGAGCGTGTGAAGTCATTTTATAATTTTACGATATATATATATATATATGGTTAATTTAATCATAATTATTACAATTAAAGTGATCTCAGAAAACATTTTCTATATTATACATATTTCAAACTAGCATATACAAAATTCACTGAATGTTCGTACATGCAACCAACTTGTATTCATAGTGTTCTGCTATCAAAATTACTTTCCACAGCTGGGCCAAATAATGACCAAAGTCAGGCTTGAATCCAAAGGGGGTAAATGATC
>NW_026463290.1:0-19101 GCF_021730395.1 Mercenaria mercenaria
ACAAACATTTCCAGATTGTTTCTGCATGTACAATATTTGCAGCATAAAACCCCACTTTTCCTGCAGTCGTTGGTGGACGGATAGCTCAGTGGTTTGCACACTGGCCTTCCAATCCTGAGGTCGGGGTTCGATCCCCGGCAGCTACTCGGGAATTTTCAGAAACGCTTTTCAGTGTTTCCCACCCAGCTAGAGGTGTACTGGTCAGGAACCCAGGCAATCCTTGCGTGTATCAGTGCTATACACTGGGCACGTTAAAGAACCAGGCTGTCTATTCGCAACGAGCTAGGCTAAGTTAGCCGGACAAGCCTGTATCTGATTTCTGATCTCTCTGTGGGGGCTTTGTCTCACTCTGTCCCTCTGGTCAGATCGCTCTGTCTGTACTAGTAGAGGATGATTTCGCGCCCTGTGTGGCTGCAGTTGCTGTAAAGCGCCTTTGAACGTGTTTATCATGAAAAGGGCGCTATATAAATCTGGTATAATAATATTCGGACTGCTCCAGTTGTCTGTGTGTATTTTTTCCTCCCAGACTATAAGGCCTAAGAAGCATATAGTGTTTGAACTGTTTGTCATCAGTAACACTAATTTATGTTATCAACTAATACTGCCTCTGGAACATTGAACACTTGGAGACCAGATTTTGTTCCTGTTTTAACGGTGCACACTCTCTTATTATTATTATTATTATTATTATACCAGATTTATATAGCGCCCTTTTCACGATAAACACGTTCAAAGGCGCTTTACATATAGCAAACGCAGCCACACAGGGCGCGAAATTCATCCTCTACTAGTACAAACACAGAGCGATCTGACCAGAGGGACAGAGTGAGATAAAGCCCGCAGAACAGACAGAGAGAACGTTTTAGATACAGACGTGTCCGGCTAACTTAGCCTAGCTCTTTGCGAATAGACAGTCTGGTTCTTTAACATGCCCGGTGTATAGTACCGATACACGAGAAGCCGTCTTTCCTGGGAAGAACCAGTACAGGCCTTTAGTTAGGTGGGAGACACTCAAGAGTATCTCAGAAATTTCCAGTGCCTGGACCGGATTCAAACCCCGACCTCTGGATTGACAGTCAAGCGTGTTACCACTAGACCACCGCCCACCTTTAATGTCTTGTCTGTTTAAGCTCTGAAACGAAGGTGAACGAATTCAAGGGCACTTGGCCCCTTTTAGGGGCCATTATAGCTATAGCTAAAATATACAAAATCCTTTAAACTACTTCTACTCATGAACTGTAAAATCATTTTGAGGCCCTTCCTCGATTTGTTCTAATTGGGACACATATTAACATTCATAATTCAGTATGTCATATATATATCATATATATCGATGGCAAATAGTCAAGGTCAGGTGAGCGACTTAGGCCGCTATGGGCCTCTTGTTGCATGACATGTTGGCGGAAGGCACTGTATGTGTGTTTAACAGAGTTCGTCCATCGTTTATACTGGAAGTTTACAACCTAAACCGGATATACCTCAGCATTAACTAACACATCTTCTGGAGTGCCGGGTGTAATGAAGTATTTCGACCCCCATAGAATAACGACCCCCCCCCCCCCCCGGTCATTATTCTATAGAAAATGTGACTCCTTTCCTGTAAAATATTGACTCCCCTTATAAAAAACTGACTCCCTTTGAAAACTCTATAGAATAACGACCCCCGGTCATTATTCTATAGAAAAACTGACCCCTCCAAGTAAAATACTGACTCCCTAAAGATGACTCTCTTCGAATCTCATAGAATAACGACCCCGGTTATTATTCTATAGAAAAAGTGACTCCTCCTTCCATGTAAAATACTCACTGCCGAAATTACTACATTCGAACTCTCATACAATATCGATTCCCGGACATTATTCTATCTAAAAAAGTTACTCTTTCCGTGTAAAACACCGGCTCCTAAAAAGACTTTCGACGGTAATATCTATTAAAAAGTGATCCCCACTAAACCTAACGGACAATTTTACTAGATCTACAACTCTAATACCCTCCATTGCCAATAGTTAACATTTTGATTGTACTACTACTACTGGTGCCGCTACTTCTATTGCTATTACTACATGTACTTCTTCTTCTTCTACTACTACTACTACTACTACTACTACTACTTCTACTACTACTACTACTACAACTGCTACTACTGATACTACTATACCTGCTTCCACTAATACGTCTTGTACATCTACCTCTTCTTCTCCTGATGCTGTTGTTGCTGTCACTTATTCCTCTGCTGCTGCTGCTGCTGCTGCTGCTACTGCCACTGCCACTACCACTGCCACTACTACTACTACTACTACTACTACTACTACTTTCTATTGTTGCCGCTACCGTACTTTACTGCCACTGCTAAGTATTGCAACTTCTATTAATACCAAGTTCTATGCTAGCAGTTTCTTGTGCAGTTTTCTTCTGAAGAATTACTTCATACCGAAGTTTGCAGGGATTATTGACACTGGTGTGTTTTGTGAACGTATTGTGAATTGTTATTTTCCTGAAAAAAATGTATACACCAAGATACAGCGTCTAGAAATAGAATCCTTTTCCCGTTGAGGAATGCTCTGATTTCTGTGTCAAGTGATGGTATCTGGGGCTAATGGTCAAACGGAAGGACGGACGGACGGACAAGGGCAAATCTATATGCCCCCCTCCCCCGAGTGTGTGCATAAAATGCAGCTATTAGGCCTTAGATACATGAGTTATCACATAATTTGACCAAATGACCGGGGGTCGTTTTTTTTTATGGGAGTCAATATTCTTCGTGAGGTTCAGTTTACTTCACGTGGGGGAGTCATAGTACTATGATCTGGAGGTCATAATACTATGACCGGGGGGTCACTTTTTCTATAGAATAATGACCGGGGGTCATTATTCTATGGGGGTCGAAATACTTCATTACACGGTTAATGTCTGGTCAAACCTAGTCAAGAATTCACCTTTAAGCCCAGTTTTGCTTGTATTGTCACATCCAGTAAAGTGTGTGCTGCGGGCAAAGTGACGGGTTTGTCTCTACAATATAATGAAGTGGAATGTAGCGAAATGTGTCTCCCAGTCCGGTCCTCATGTATAACTCATCAATACCATTTTTTGACAATAAAACATCACATTTGCATCACCAGAGAGCAGCACAATTCTTTTATTACTTGATTTGCACAGGGCACGATACAAACATCAGCTTCTTCAAGCTGTAGCTTCAGTGGTGTTACTATGAACATTGTGTTTTAACATCTGTATACATGTTGAACATGTATGGACATGAACCTCGAGGCCTCTTGACTTTGTCTTAGTCCATGAGTCGTAAATACATTAATATAAATGCTTATACATTTAGTGCAATCTAATGTGTCTAAACATGTAGTATGTAATCCTGATACGACATAACTATACTCTTAATTTTTCTAGTGGTGTCACATTATTATTTCTCAACTATTAAATGCATGATCATGAAATACATTTTGTTGATAACAGTAGTTACAAAACACATTTTGAAAACATTTGGCTTAAATTGCGCAATAAAAAAAATGTTAAAATATAAATAGAGTAAAATACGTTTTTAGGGGATTATTTAACATTTTGACCTTTAAATTTCCACGAACTTGACCGTTGGTGATCTTGATGAGTAAATAGAGAGCTCAATATCTTCAGATAAATTACAAAACACATTGAGGTCAATATATATGTGCACATAATTGTTATGATAAATACAGTTTTGCAAGTCATGGGCTCATGAAATGTAGACATATAGGGGGCCATCTTGGTTTCCATGGAAACTGACGGGATTTCAACTGTCCACCCTATCTAAAATTAAACTTCAAGCACCGTTCTACACAATTATACCAAGAAATGCTCTGGACAAATAATTCACACAAAGTGCTCCCGGGACTAGTCTAGACTAAAAAGTCGTTTCAATGAATTTGAGGCATCTGTACTAGAGTAGTAACATACCGGCTTATATATGTTTTCCAAATAGATTTTAAATAATTCATTCATCCCGAAAGAAAGGATATGAATACAAGTCCTATGATTTTTCCTATGATTTTTCTGTGGAATATGCGAGGTAAATGATGAACATTCAAAGTGTACGAAAATTAATCACATTTTGAGGAATGCGGCCAGATTTATCTACATCGTTCTTATGTTAATATACCAGCAAAGAAAGATGAATTCGACTGAAGACAGATCATGGCTTCTTAGCTGGTAGCGACTGACTTTACTCAGAGTTTAAAATAACCAAACCCATTTGATAAAAAGTCTGTCCACAATATATGTATTTAAAGTAGACCGTCCGTGATATTTCCTAAATATTTGATATAAGTTGATCTTTTATCATTTCATAAATGTCTATTCGTACGGGATTAATTTTAAAGACCAACCACAACCTAGTGACCTACGTTTTATCCCAAAATCATTTTGATAGCTTTATGGTGGAATTTAATATCCTTGTGTTGCTTTTTATTCAGTCAAGATTTTTTTCAGTATATTTTAAAGTTTTAAAACTAAGCTAAATAAATGTCGTACACTTAAGAAACAAAGTGTGGTTTAAACTTAACTTAATTCCTACTGGTACATTAATTGAATAAACGTTTAGATGTAGTAAAACCATGACCGCCCGCTTAGCTCTGTCAACCCTATTATGGCTCCTTTCAGATAGTGCTGCTCTGGGAGCTGACTGCGGAGCTACATTCCCCGTATACAGCTCCCGTGCTAAAAATGGAGCTATGAAATACCTGTAGCTCTGTTGCGCATATAGCTCTTCTTTATAAGGAGAAAACGAATGTCGAGGTGCTGCAATGCGGCATCCGATTTTATATAGCGAAACAAAAAGAATACAGAGCTGAAATGCCGAGCTCGGCAATCGACATTTAATGTTTCATAGTAGTAAACGAATGTCGAGCTAGAATGCAGAGTCCGGCTATTGGCATTTGATTGTCTAACCTGGCGGTCATGCTCTAAGACATATTTTTTCACATTTACACAGAATGACACACCGGTTAGACAGTTTAATTAAGTTATCGCTGAAATATCGCGCCTTGGTAAATGCATCATCACGTGTTCGGCATCTGGGCAGTTCTTTTAAAGAAGATAACCGCGTCATTAGGGACTTCCACATGTACACATACAAAACTAGAACTGTGTCCGTTAAAAACGGACGTCCCCACTTTTCCTCTTTTTCACAAAACAAAATCATTAATATTTTAATTCTTCTCCTTTGAAATTTGGTGACTGTTTTGTTTTGAAAGACCAGTTTGTGTTACTTTGAACTGATATCCTTAACATTAAGGTAAAATGCGAACAATGTTCGGAGAAAGAAAAAAAAACTAGAAAAAAAAAACGCAATTACCATAGCAGAATCGAACCCGGATCGCTTGATTCGTAGGCGAGAATGCTAACCACCCGGCCATGAAGCCCATTCTATTTATAGATCTCGCCTGGACAAAATTTCCAATATATATATAGTTAAACGGTGGAGCAATTATCCAGTTGTCAAAGTTTCAATAGATAAAGGACAGCGGGTAATCCCCTACTTAGGACCTAAGTTGTTGCAGTGGCCTTGTCTAACACGTTCAAGTTAAAATCTAAATTATGGATACGAAGTTGATAATTTATATTTCCGTTCAAAATCCAGATTCACATTATTGTAAAGTAAAATGTATTTATATCACGGATCCATAGTATTTAAAACTTACATAATTGAAAAGACATTTTTTTTTAGGAGACCCGAAATACACATATTTTGCCCTAGAAATAAAAAAGTTAAAGACATATTTAAAAATACTCTGAGTAATGGGAATAACATGCTTCCCGACAAGTTTGAAACAAATACCAGATTATCATTCAAAATCACCAATTTGAAGATATTACAATGTTATGTTTATCAGATAATAGACATGTACGTCGATCTAATTCCGTCTTTGTCAAATTAAATAAAAAGTGCTACTTTAAAATACATGTTTAAAAATATTTAAATTTTAAAAAGTATTTTTTTTTAATTCAACAACTTTAAATTAATGATTCACATATACTTTGCCCTTAAAAGATATAATCAAAAGATTAAATACATATCTTAAAGTTACGCGATTAATGGAAATATTCTTCCCGACTCTCAATTTTGAGACAAAACCCGATTATCATTCAAAATCACAAAATCACCAATTTGAAGAAATTACAATGTTATGTCACAGCAAGTAGCCTCGGGCAAGGTATAAACTCCGCTCATTCCATGTCGTTGCAATACCCCTAATTTACAGTGTGAAGTCAAGATTATCAAGATAAGAGAGATACTTGCGTTAAAATGGTATAAAGGGAACCAATCAAATTTAAACAACTTGGCTTAATAATCAAGGGACAATACTCTTCAAAACACTGTCTCATTTCTGGACATGATAGACCACTTACTTTAGATTTGATAATTATATAAAATGAAAAGGCATGCTATGGTTCGAGTCCAGCTTGTGACTTGATTAGAAATATTTTTGTTTGCTTTTCCCTTTTATAACTAAATGCTCAGATGAGAGAGTAAATGGGAGAATCTTTATATAATGGATTTTTTTCAATTAGATGTCAAATGCTTCCATTTACTGCTGGATATGAAAATGGATCCTGTTGTGTACTGCAGCCATTTCAAGATACTTAAGTTTATGTAGAATGTTTTCGGAAATAATTATGTTATGACACGTTCCTTTGGCTTTATGTTGAAATATGCATGACCTTGGAAAAACTTCCTACCCGATAAATAAAGCAGAATATGGGGAGTCCTAGCTAAAAGATATATAGAGTTGCTTTTCAACTCTCTCTGGCTTTTTCTTTTGCTTTCGCTGAAATGTGACGTGCATCTGAAATATTCTTGTTAGGCGACTTTCCATCTTTGATGGTGGAGGAATACCCCAGGTGACCCTCCGTGCATTTCATCACGAGCGCGCACCAGGGTAGAACCGGCCAGCTGGATGGCTTCCTCAAAAAAAGAATTCAACGCCCCAAGAACCAACATCGATGAGGGGCAAGTGATTTGAAGTCAGCGACCTTAACCAGTCGGCATACATGTAATAACTCATTGACAATCGTAGGTATACAGACATTGGCTAGGGAAATGGCACGAATGGAAAATAGTAGTCACACAATGGCGGATTCAAATAGTTCTGTCTTTTTTGGGACTCTAGAGATAACAATGGGAAAAAAATGAAGCAACTTCTTCTCATGAAGCACTCGATAGATCTTCATAAAACTTTCTTTGTAGCCTTATCATATGTCCCTCTCCCAAATTTGTTCAAACTGGGGCACAGAAAAAATACCTTTATTTTTCTTCTTGGACAACTTGATGGATGTCCGTAAAACTTACCGGTAAGTCTGTAGTATCACTATATGGTCCTCTGCAAATTTTCTTCAAACTCGGGCACTTGACACATTTAAGGGGATGTTAACACTAAATGTACAAAAAAACGTCCGAAAGATTTATTTTCATAACCAGATTGATTAATCCTTAACAAATTTGTTAATCACTGCAAGGTCCTCTCCTAAAATTTTCAAATGTGGGCACTTGGCACCTTGAAGGGGCTGCTGGAACTAAAATAGAAAACCCACTAATAAACAACTTCTCATGAACCTAATGAAACCCTTTATCACTCCTCATCAAACTTGATCTGTAGCATTATTATAAGACCATCACTCAATGAGTAAGACTAGATTTAAGGCTCTTTGTACATCAAATGTATTGTGGTTATTACTTATTCCATTTTCTGCCTTTCAACACGGGTGGTAAACGCGCAATCCAGTTCCCGCTGGGAATACGCTTAAAATGGGTTGCGCAACGTCCGGTGCTGGTGCTGCGCGTAAAAAAGGACGAAATTGAGGCATGTGAAGTTCTGATTTTGCTTAGTATGAGACAAGAATAAATTTTCTCGAAAAAAGCAAAATGCTATTCGACACAAATATGATAATACATCATATATATAAAATATCTGGTTGGTATTTTATGATTCGGCTCTATTATCACAAAAACTCTGGAAGCGTGAAAAAAGTATGAAATCAACAAAAATGGAAGTTTCTGACCTCATATGCCTAATCTGAGGACATCTGATGCTTTTTATGATAACTCAACTGTTACAAACTAACGAATATCAAAATTATTTGCTTCAAATCCTGCTTACGGGGCCATAATTGACAAGAAAATAATCGGGAATGGGGTTGCGCACCGGGAATGGAGTTGCTCGTATACATCATAATGTATATAATGTATACGCGCAACTCCATTCCCGGGGCGCAACCCCATTCCCGATTATTTTTTGCCAATCTTTCCCCCAAAAGCAACATTTCATTCAAGTGTATGTAATATTCATGACTGTTTTACACGTGTTTGATCATTACAAGCGTCACATTTCCAGAAAGAAGGCACAAGAGTTAGAAAACTTGCATTTTTCATGATTCCATGCTTTTTTGACAGTTCGAGCCAGCAGAGTTTTCGTGATAACAGAGTTGATTCTTAAATTAATAAGTTGGTATTTCACACATATGATCGTTATTCATTTTTGTGTCGAATAGCATTTTGCATTTTTTCGAAAGCACTCGTAAATGTGTCATTATTTACAAAAACAAAAACCCACCTACCTCGATTTTGTATATATTGATGCGCAACACCAGCAGTTGCGCAACCCATTTTTAGCGTATTCCCACTGGGAATTGGATTGCGCGTTTACCACCCGTGTTCAAGAGTCATATCTCAGACCTGGTTGGTAGGATTTCAATATAACATTGTAGTAAAGTTAACTGGTATGAGGTAATGCGGCCCTGCAAGTTTCATTGAGCATTGTTCAGGAAGACAAGATTAACAAGCAAATTCGACGAATTGGTATCCCCCGCCGAAAGTGTTTGTGGTGAGGAATGGCAAAAAGTTAAGGATGTTACTAAGAAGCAAATCATTTCATTAGTCAAAATCAGTTTAACAGAAAATGAATGGTATTTTTTGGTGGTGGTGGTGGGTGAGGGGGCTGCGGGGGTGACCGCGTGAGGGTACAAAACATCACATGTTGATTATATTGATGGAAAATTAAAAATTAAAACAAAATGCATGATCGGGGTGGAGGAGTGAGGTGGGGGAACGGTACAACTTCGCATGTTGATAAATATTCATGAAGGGCTTGAAAAAAATAAAAAGGAATGAGAATGTTTCTTTGGGGAAGTGGGGGGGGGGGGGGAGGTGTGGTGACCAAGGCAAGATGGTGACCAGGTGTGGGTACACAACTTCACGTTTATAATAAATGTTCATGGAAAAGAATGAAAGACGTTTAATGAAATTCTACCAATTGGTTGCTTTGTTATGTACAAATCTGTAGATTTTTAAACAATTAAAGGGCAATAACTCTAAGGAAAATTGACCAATTAAAAAAAAACTTGACGGGCATCATCACAGTATGTTGGTGCATGCTTATTTCAAGTTTTATGAAATTCTACCTGATAGTTACTGAGAAATGGCTGCGGATGGACATTTTTCATTAAATCAAGGGCAATAACTCTAAGGGAAATTGACCAATCCAAAAAAACCTTGACGGACATCATCACAGTATGTTGGTTCATGTTTATTTCAAGTTTCATGAAATTCTACCTGCTACTTACTGAGAAATGACTGCAGACAAACACACGGAAGCACGGACGTTTTCATCGGAGGAGGATAATGACCCTTACAATTATCTATATAGTGCTTTATTCAATTTTTGTCTGTCCAGTCATATCTCTAGCTGGTTTGTAGGATTTCAATAAAACATGGTAGAAATATTAACTGCTATAAACAAATGTTGGGTTTTCTATTTTGGCCCTTTCAGCCATAAAGAGGTTTCATTTATGCTTTGATTTGAAACAAAGTTGCACAGAGTGTTTACCTTGATGATCTCGAGGCAAAGTTCGAAACTGGGTAAACACCCTAGAGGCTACATTTATGACCCTTTCTTCGTAAAACTTGGTCAGAATGTTTATCTTGATGACTCCTGTGCCAGGTTCAAAACTGGGTCATGTGGGATTTAAAACTAGGTCACCAGGTCAAATCAAAGGAAAAGGTTGTTAACACTCCAGAGGCCATATTTATGTCACTATCTTTATGAAACTCGGTCAGAATGTTTATCTACATCTACATCTACATCTACATCGTTACAACCAACAATCGATTTCCGATTATGACTGGTCGGCGCTGTCAGAGAAACAGTTGTTAAAGAAATTTAGTATATTACAGTATTAAAAGTAAAAGATAAAAGGACAGTATGCTACAGTTAAAATAGGACAGAATGGAAGAATTACATAGTGACCGCCCCCAGCCTCTCTGTAAAGATACTGAGGCTGGGGCTAGCTTTGACTGATGTGGGGAGGGAGTTCCAGAGACGGATGGTTCTAGGGAAATAAGAGTTAGCAAAGTATTGAGTGCTGGAATAAGGGATCAAGTAGTTCAGATTTCTGATGGGGGTCAAGTAACCTTGGTCAATAGCAACGGTCTGGGTCCTTACTTTGTAAAACAAAAGTAATGAACAGTTTAACCTACGGTACTGGAGAGTTTTCCATTCTAAGGATTTCAACATTTCAGTTACACAGCTTGTATAGTTGTAATCATTCATAACATACATAGCTGCTGACCTTTGGACTCGTTCAAGTTTATGGGTGAGGGTTTTCTGCCAGGGATGCCACACAGTTGAACAGTATTCTAGCTGGGGGCGGACATAGGTGGTGTATGCAGCTTCTTTGACCTTTATGTTATCTGTCTTGACATTTCTCTGAATAAATCGAAGGCAAAGAGGTTGCCTTAGAAGTTACGTTTTCTATGTGTTGTGACCAGTTCAAATCATTGGAGATAGTTATTCCTAGGTATTTAGCTGATGAGGTGGACTTTAACTCTGTATTGTGTAACCTGTAGGGATATATAAAGGGATTTCTCTTCCTACTTACTCTAAGGACTTCACATTTGTCGGGGTTAAATTCCATTTGCCAGACTCTTTCCCATGTTTCTAATTTGTGGAGATCTTCTTGAAGGGCTATGCTATCATTATTTGATTTGACAGTGAGGTATACGATGGTGTCATCTGCAAACATACGGGTTTTACATTTGACTGAGTCAGGCAGGTCGTTAATGTATACAAGGAAAAGGCAAGGCCCAAGGACAGACCCCTGTGGAACTCCAGACAGGACCGGAAGTTCGCTGGACAGATGACCTTCAACTGCGACCTTCTGGGTACGATTAGAGAGGAAGGATTTGACCCAATTAGTTATTTGGGGACGAACACCTAGGGATTGTAACTTGTAAATTAGGATTCCTAGGCCATGTTCGAAGCTGGGTCATGTGGAGTCAAAAACTAGGTCACCACTCAAATCAAAGAGCTATAAAAATAAATAGATCGGCAACTTGAAAGGCATATAGAGCAAATCTCGCCAACATCCCGTGACAACTAAATGAGATCTCGTTGTAAGCGTCTGTTGATCACAATTGATCAAGTCGGCAAACGCTTTTAAATAAGGTTAATTTCGGATCGATTGTTTACAATGATAATGGTGCTTTTTTAATGTTATTAGTATTTTCTACATGGGGAAGGAATAAATTTATGATTGGAAGTCTAAGAAATCAACAGTTTTCGTTTGAAAAAAGGACTCTATTCGGTTTATTACGCGCCGGGCGTACCGCCAATTTTATACTTCAGTAAGCGTCTGTTGATTTGATCACGATTGATCAAGTCGGCAAACGCTTTGAAATAAGATAACGCTCTAACACGAGATGACACGGGATTATCCCCAGTTGCCATTCTGTGTATTTTTAGTTCTTTGCTCAAATCAAAGGAAAACCTTGTTAACACTGTAGAGGCCATATTTATGACCCTGTCGTCATGAAACTTGGCCAGAATGTCTATCTTGATGATTCCTAGGCCAAGTTCGAAACTGGGTCGTGGGGTCAAAAACCAGGTCAACCGCTCAAATGAAAGCAAAAGCTTGCTAGCACTAAAAAAGCCATATTTATGACCATATATTTATGAAACTTGGTACAAAGTTTATCTTGATGATTACTAGGTCAAGTTTGAAACTAGGTCATGCGGGGTCAAAAAAATCAAAATCAAAGGAAAAGCTTGTTAATGCTGTAAAGGCCACATTTATGACCCTATCTTCATGAAACTTGGTCAGAATGTTTAACTTGATTCCAAGGCCAAGTTTAACAGTTGAGCTATATAGGTTCATCACGGCCCTCTTGTTTCATTTGTGCCTGGGTCAAGGTCATTGTTACCAAATAGTGAAAAATGGTTTGCAATCAGTAATTTAGAATGAGTAGCTTTCAAAGACTGAAATTCAATTCCATTTACCAGTGAGTTTTGTAGGCAGAGAATGCTTCTTCAAAGTTGAAGCCGGTAGGGGATACCAATTCACTATAGGGGATACATGTACCTATTTTTTTTTTTTTTTGGCAGAATGTGTTATTGTTGTCCACAAAATTCTTCCAATGTAGCTGAAGTTATTAAGCTTGGATGTGGACTTCAAAATTTCTTACATGCTTACATGTTTTTTAATCAGACATGAAGACAGAGGGATGGCAAACCTATCATTGCTTATCTTAAGTAGGAATGAAATCCATTCAGTAATAACAGAGATAGAGGGACACTGCATCAAAACTTTAACCTGAAATTCCAAGTAAAAAGGGGGAATAATTCATGAAAAATTTGTGCCAGAGTGATGCACCTTGTGGCATATGATGTGGGTGATGATGTTGAACAATCGTTTTGAGTTTGAATCAAATCCTATTAGTAATAACAGAGATAGAGAGAAAGTGCATCAAAACTAACCTGAAAATCTAAGTTAAAAGGGGGATAAATCATGAAATACTGGTGCAAGAGTTATGGCCCTTATGTCACATGATGTGGGTGATGAATAACTATTTTAAGTTTGAATCAAATCCATCACGTAATTACAGAGATAAGAAGAAAAAAAGAGAAAGTGTAAAAAAAGCTTTAACGCAGGTGGGGCCGACGCTGGGTCGAGTAGGATAGCTCTCCTTATACTTCGTATAGTTGGGCTAAAAATGGAAAATAGTTCAATGGCTGTGATTTATCAAATATATAAGTAATTGAATACAAAATTACTATTTGTACGATGATTTTATTCTCTATCAATGAGTTTTGTATGATTTGTTAAGTTTAAGATGACAAACCAAGAAAATGTAATCACAACAAAAACAACATACAGTCAAGTATGTATATAATAACCACATTGAGAGACAAACAGTGGTCTGTATTCTCGGGTTAAAATATATTTTAAGTTTTGAAATCGAAAATTGGAGAAGCTGTATTCAGAGTTTGGTGGTGTTAAACACGGGTTTGACTGTACCTCATCCATCAACAACACTGGTAATGTAAATGAAATTTTATACTATTTCAGGTGAATTCTTGAGAATATGGTATCATTTTACATGGTTCATACAGAATATCAGAGACAAAATTCAAGTACTTTTCAAGGACTTTTCAAGGACTTTTTACAATTTTTCAAGCACTATTTTTTTTCAAAACCACGACCTAATCTGAAAAACATTTATTATGTAATGCAAAATTAAAACAACCATCACTTGTCACACCTTTGAAAATGACGTAATTCGATTATTAGATTGATGTAATTCACTATTTTGCTGAGGTTTATCACTATTCTTGTGATTTTTTAGCACACTCCTACTAATGATACCTCAAAATTTTGTCACACGACGTACAAATACACTTCGTTCTGTCTGCTCTATAGGGCTTCAGCCACTGTTTATATTCGTCTTTTGTCTCCCGCTTACTTGAGTAAACATGTTTATTTTTCTTACTCATTTTAATTCACTGGAAACACTCGCAAATAGCTAAAAATTGCGAGTTATTATTCCCCGTACTTTTTCAAACGGAAACGGAAACATGCAAACGGTGATATAGTAGAAATAGCACTCTGTAAATATCGATAAAGTGTGGCCGTAGACCACTATAATAGCATACGAGTGACCCGATCCTGCAATTTCACGAATTTATTTTCATTTTCTCCGATTTATTTTAAGCCTTAAATTCTTTTTGCAAAGCAAAGTTACGGAAAGAATATTTTCAAGGAGTGAAAGGTCAAATTCAAGGAGTTTTTTTCAAAATTCAAGTACTTTTCCAGGTTTTTTAGGGGTTTTGTCATTTTCAAGGAGTTTTCAAGGACTACCATCGAATTCAAGGACTTTTCAAGGCCTGTGCGAACCCTGTTTTATAATGTGATGTTTACGTTACGACTACTTCATAGCAGCCTTTGTTAACTACAGAAATGTTGTTCCATGAAGTCTTAAATTTTGAGCAAATCAGTTAAGGATCTGCAAATTGCCACTTAATACATGATTTAAATTTCACTAATTTGATTTATAGACCATACTACAATTACTCCCCTGATATATATCCAGTGTTAGTGTGATGCTAAGTAAAATACTAAACCACACTAGAGCTGATTCTTTTGGTACACATTTGTATGACAAAATTATTCATTTGTTTGACTGTCTTTGATCCACTCATGCTAAGTGTACATAGAGTAAGAACTTAGTTTGCCATCTGAACTGCACATTCTGTTTCATCTTCTTTAATATTTCACCTCTTGTCTATCTACTTCAGAAAATTAAATTTTTCTGACCACCAACTATTCATTTATAGTGCAGTGTATCTGGACAAGTGGTATCTGCATGCTTTTTGTATCACAAATACACAATTCTACATGGGATAACTGAGCAGCACATCTTGTTTTGCCAACTCCAACAACATAGGATCGTCAAAGAACTTGTTGATACTAACGTCTTCACTCAAACCCTGAAAATATACAATAAATCCTGTTCAGCTTGTGTGCAGCTTTTTTTTTAAATTTACATTAATAGTTGCATAAATTATTATCTGGACAAAATGATGTAAGAATTAGGTAACACAAGAGGACCATGATGGTCCTGAATCGCTCACCTATCCCCACATGACCCAGTGTTGAACTGAGTATGACGTCGTTATTTCTATTATTTGACCTAGTTTTTGAGCACATGTGACCTAGATATCATCAAGATAAAAAATTCTGACCAATTTTCATGAAGATCCATTGAAAAATATGACCTCTAGAGAGGTCACAAGGTTTTTCTATTATTTGACCTAACGACCTAACTTTTGAAGGCACGTGACCCACTTTTAAACTTGATCTAGATATCATCAAGGTGAACATTCTCACCAATTTTCATGAAGATCTCGTGAAAAATATGGCCTCTAGAGAGGTCACAAGGTTTTTCTATTTTTCGACCTACTGACCTAGTTTTTGACCGAACATGACCCAGTTACGAACTTGGCCTAGATGTCATCAAGCTGAACATTCTCATGAAGATCCATTGAGAACTAGAACTGTCACAGGAGTGACTCATACCCCCACCATACTGTCTTGTCACAGAAGAATGGCAACCATAAGGAATCTTAAAAATACTTTGGAGTACTTCATCCTGGGCTTCCACATATAAGTAATACTAGTATAATACTAGTATAGTAATACGAGTAAATATATTAAATCTCTAATATTAGAGATACACTAAAAGTGAATACAAAAAAGTGTCTTACCGACCCATGTTACCACAGAAAAATGTTTTTACTTTTTACATAGGACTTATAATAAAAAAGTTAGAAAAATACCTAAAATATTGAAAATCTAAAAATAGGATTTCTAAAAATAGACTAATTCCTGGAATTTAAGGGCAAGAAACTCAGTACAAAGGTTAAAAAAAGGTTACTTCCCTTTGGCTCTAAGCCAATCAGAATGAGATATAGTGAAAATACATCAAAATTAACCTTAAATTCTAGGTAAAAGGGGACAGAATTCAAGAAAAATAGTGTCAGAGTTATGCACCTTGTGTCACATGATGTGGGTGATGAGGTGGAACATCTATTTTAAGTCTGAATCAAATCCATTCAGTAGTAATTGAGATATAGTGAAAATACATCAAAATTAACCTTAAATTCTAAGTCTGAATCAAATCCATTCAGTAGTAATTGAGATATAGTGAAAATACATCAAAATTAACCTTAAATTCTAAGTAAAAAGGGGCATAATTCATGAAAAATTGGTGTCAGAGTTATGCACCTTGTGTCACATGATGTGGGTGATGAGGTGGAACATCTATTTTAAGTTTGAATCAAATCCATTTTGTAATAATTGAGATATAGTGAAAATACATCAAAATCAACTTAAAAATTTAAAGTAAAAGAGGACATAATTCATAAAAAATTTATGTCAGAGTTAAGCACCTTATGTCACATCATCTGGGTGATGAGGTGGAACAACTATTTTAAGTTTGAATCAAATCCATTTAGTAATAACTGAGATATAGTGAAAAAAACAACAAAATTAACTTAAATTCTAAGTAAAAGGGGACATAATTCATGAAAACTTGGTGTCAGAGTTATGCACCTTGTGTCACATGATGTGGGCACATGATGTGGGTGATGAGGTGGAACATCTATTTTAAGTTTGAATCAAATCCATTCAGTAGTAACTGAGATAAAGTGAAAATACATCAAAATCAACCTTAAATTCTAAGTAAAAGGGGCATAATTCATAAAAAAAATGGTGTCAGGGTTATGCACCTTATGTCACATGATGTGGGTGATGAGGTGGAACATCTATTTTAAGTTTGAATCAAATCCATTTAGTAATAACTGAGATATAGTAAAAAATACAAAAAAATTAACCTTAAATTCTAAGTAAAAGGGGACATAATTCATGAAAATTTGGGTGTCAAGAGTTATGCACCTTGTGTCACATAAATGTGGGTGATAAGGTGGAACATGTATTTTAAGTTTGAATCAAATCCATTTGGTAATAACTGAGATAACAGATTTCGGGACGCGACGGGACGCGACGCGACAAAACTGACTCCTATATACCCCCCTCAAACATGTTTGGTGGGGGTATAAATATGGCCTCTAGAGACATCACAAGGTTTTTCTATTTTTAGACCTACTGACCTAGTTTCTGATCGCACGTGACCCAGTTTCGAACTTGACTTAGATATCATCAAGGTGAACATTCTGACCAATTTTCATGAAGATCTCTTAAAAAATATGGCCTCCAAAGAGGTCACAAGGTTTTCCTATTTTTAGATCTACTGACCTAGTTATTGACCGCAAGTGACCCAGTTTCGAACTTGACCTAGACATCATCAAGATGAACATTCTGACCAATTTTCATAAAGATCCCATGAAAAATATGGCCTCTAGACAGGTCACAAGGTTTTTCTATTTTTTGATCCTCTGACCTAGTTTTTGACCCCACGTGACCCAGTTTCGAACTTGACCTAGATATCATCAAGGTGAACATTCTGACCAATTTTCATGAAGATCCATTGAGAAATATGGCCTCCAAAGAGGTCACAAGGTTTTTCTATTTTTAGACCTACTGACCTAGTTTTTTACCCCACGTGACCCAGTTTCGAACTTGACCTAGATATCATCAAGGTGAACATTCTGACCAATATTCATGAAGATTTCATGAAAAATATGGCCTCTAGAGAGGTCACAAGGTTTTTCTATTTTTAGATCTACTGACCTAGTTTTTGACTCCACGTGACCCAGTTTCGAACTTGACCTAGATATCATCAAGGTGAACATTCTGACCAATTTTCATGAAGATCCATTGAAAAATATGGCCTCTAGAGAGGTCACAAGGTTTTTCCATTTTTAGACCTACTGACCTAGTTTTTGAACCCACGTGACCCAGTTTCGAACTTGACCTAGATATCATCAAGGTGAACATTCTGACCAATTTTCATGAAGATCTCATGAAAAATATGGCCTCTAGAGAGGTCACAAGGTTTTTCTATTTTAAGACCTACTGACCTAGTTTTTGACCGCACGTGACCCAGTTTCGAACTTGACCTAGATATTATCAAGTTGAACATTCTGACCCATTTTCATAAAGATCCCATGAAAAATGTGACCTCTAGAGTGGTCACAAGCAAAAGTTTACGGAAGGACGCACGGACGGACGACGGACGCTGCGCGATAACAAAAGCTCACCTTGTCACTTTGTGACAGGTGAGCTAAACAAGAGGACCATGATGGTCCTGAATCGCTCACCTATCCCCACATGACCCAGTGTTGAACTGAGTATGACGTCGTTATTTCTATTATTTGACATAGTGACCTAGTTTTTGAGCACAAGTGACCTAGATATCATCAAGATAAAAAATTCTGACCAATTTTCATGAAGATCCATTGAAAAATATGGCCTCTAGAGAGGTTACAAGGTTTTTCTATTATTTGACCTAATGACCTAGTTTTTGGAGGCACGTGACCCACTTTTAAATTTGACCTAGATATCATCAAGGTGAACATTCTCACCAATTTTCATGAAGATCTCGTGAAAAATATGGCCTCTAGAGAGGTCACAAGGTTTTTCTATTTTTCGACCTACTGACCTAGTTTTTGACCGCACATGCCCCAGTTACGAACCTGACCTAGATATCATCAAGCTGAACATTCTCACCAGTTTTCATGAAAATCCATTGAGAAATATGGCCTCTAGAGAGGTCACAAGGTTTTTCTATTTTTAGACCTACTGACCTAGTTTTTGACCCCACGTGACCCAGTTTCGAACCTGACCTAGATATCATCAAGGTGAACATTCTGCCCAAATATTCATGAAGATCTCATGAAAAATATGGCCTCTAGAGAGGTCACAAGGTTTTTCTATTTTTAGATCTACTGACCTATTTCTTAACCCAATGTGACCCAGTTTCAAACCCTGATCTAGATATCATCAAGGAAAACATTCTGACCAATTTTCCTGAAGATCCATTGAAAAATATGGCCTCTAGGAGGTCACAAGGTTTTTCTATTTTTAGACCTACTGACCTAGTTTTTGACCGCACGTGACCCAGTTTCGAACTTGACTAGATATCATCAAGCTGAACATTCTGACCAATTTTCATGAAGATCCATTGAGAAATATGGCCTCTAGAGAGGTCACAAGGATTTTCTATTTTTAGACCTACTGACCTAGTTTTTGACCGCACGTGATCCAGTTTCGAACTTGATCTAGATATCATCAAGCTGAACATTCTGACCAATTTTCATGAAGATC
>NW_026463291.1:0-60343 GCF_021730395.1 Mercenaria mercenaria
AACTTACAAATAATTAGTTTATTCTACAAAATCCCTAAAAAAACAAAACATGAATATTCAACAGCATGTAATGCTTTAAATGAAAAATAAGTGACCATTAACATAACTGATATATTGTTATCACTTAGTTTACATGCATTGCTGATTCAAAGTTTAAAAATGACAAAATGCCATGCATGGTGAAATGGAATAGTAAAATCATAGATACTTTATAATGTTACTGAGAAGGTGCACTGGGGACAAATTGCAGCCAAAATATATTTAAAAAATATGTTCATAGAAAGTAAAATTCTTTCAACTACACAATACTCACTACTGAACATAAACATACACAGCTTAAGAAGCAATACAATGATAATTGTTGTTTCCACTTTTTAACTTGAAAATTGGCAACTTCAGAAAAAAATGCAAACAATGAATATAAAATTGTCCAGTGTTCCTTATAATGCTAAATTATCAAGTAACGCCTAAATTTTGTGTACACATTGCTTAGAATATAGAACTTCCACCACATATTACAGTAACGCCAAGGTAATTGATGAATGTAAAAAAAGGAGCACAGGGGAAATCGCTTTTGGCTTTGTAAATGTTTAACAGTCCTTTATATGTGAAGTTGAAAGCTGATTTTGTATCCATTGTAACTCCCTTTCAAGAAATAATAAAGTAAAAAGAAACATTTTATTTAAAGAATAAAAGACATCTGACACTTAACTACTAAAAACATGCACAGGGAACATTTTTGGGTGTATAGACATTCATCAAGATTCTGAGAAAGCTGACTTAGTAAACAAAAATAAAACATGTTGTGTCTTCAAAGCTGAAATGATAAAGACCTCAGAAAAACATTAGGACTTAAAGGTCCAATACTTAGGAAAGTGAACATTTTAATTTCTTTTAAAAAGCACAGAAACTATTTCATTTTATTGGAAAATGAAAGTTGGTATGTAGAAATTCGAAATAAATCGCAGTATATGTACAATTATTTTTCTATGAAGTATGATGAAAGTTAAAAAGACCTGGGGGGGGGGTCATTCTGTCGATTCATTGAAATTTCAACATAATACACATACATTTCTTTGAGTTCCAAAGACCTTCTGTAAATTTTGACCTGCCAATCTTCATTATTTAGTGTCTTGCAGAAGTCTTTGCACTGGCTGTGAAAAAAATTGCCAACTCACTTTCCCTTAGTAATGGACCTTTAAGAAAGGTAATGGCGTTAAGAATGTGTAGTGTTCAACATTTAAATTTAGCTTTTGTTCACTGTTTTTGTGAAGGGTGTTCTATCACAAGATGTGAAATATTGGTAAAAATAAGATGTAGTTTATGAAAAAACATAGTTTGCTTTAAACGTGCAGAGTTTAAGTCACATAAAAATATCAAAGCTATAACAATAAAGCTTGGTTTGAAAAATAAAATACAGTTGAAAACTAGCCTTCATGTAAAATGTCAAATTTGTGGTGTGCTCAGGGGACAAAGTTAGCTATATAATTTCATATATAACTTTAAAACTGCTTGAGCCATTAAACTGAAATTGCACACATTTAATGACTACATTGTGGATATAAACTGCGCAAACTGAACTGAATTAAAGTAAGGTGAGAGAGAAGAAAAAGCTTCATTAATTTAAAAAGAACCCATTTGCATATTTAAAAATCAGTTACTGTATGTTACAGGGAGGTTAACAACTAACCATTGTTAAATTCACATTTGATTTAAAGTTGCAATTTAGATAACAATGAAAAATAATGTTTTATTATCAAAGTCAGTTGAGACTGAAAATGTTTTATGAACATGGAGCCTCATGTTTTAAATAAAATGTGAAGTTAACTATTGTTAGGTAATCATTCAGTATTGATGCTCAGCCTAATTAAAATTGAAAATTAAAGTTCTAGTAAAATATGATCTCTAACTCAGCTTATACCTAACAATGTTTTGAGAACATGGGAACAGAGACACGGAAATTAAGAACTTCCTTAAAGCAGTTAAACGATAGGAAACTTGTTTTCTTTTTTTTGTTGTTGCTCATTTTGCCTGATCTAAAGACTATATTTTGTCTTGCGATGTTGTTTTCTTTTATAATGTTAAGAGGGAGAGAGCCAATCTGATTAGTAACTTTAGATAATTAATGTTTAACAAGCACTGTAGACAGCTGTATTGAGATAAGCTTATTTGGAAACCATTTAATTACTCACCAAAGTATAGGTACTAGTATATTTCCACTGCATCATGTAACGTGTTTGATGAAAAATGGGATAAAGGAAAGACTGGTGCATACTAAATGAATGCTAAAATGTGACATTAGCAAAAACGTTTGTACACATGTTTCAGACTATCACCAATCTGTATGTTATTTTCCACTCACCTCACCATTTGTGTTTCTGTGAATATGATATACACTGTAGCAATAAATAAAGAAAACATAACTTCAAAAGGAATGCATTGGAATAAGTTCCTGTTTACACGTTACTGACCGTGCCCTTATTTTCAACTTGTTTTCAGTCCGTCTCGTACTTTGTGTTGTGTATGTTGTCTTGTTTGTTGTTAGCATTTCTTTCCTCTTCTTTTTCCTCACTGCCCCATTTCCCCCATCCCATCTCTTTCCCTTGCATTTATACTCCCTTGCACTTGCTGCCTCTCTCCTTTTACCATGAGTAAGGTATCATGCCCACCATAATTTTAACCACCGGTCGTCCTTAGGCGGTGCTCTACTGTTGTTTTTTCCTGCTTGTGTGTGTGTGTGTGTGTGTGTGTGTGTGTGTGTGCGTGTGCGTGTGTGTGTGTTTGTTATGGGCGGTGCCCCAGTGTTGTTTTTTCCCTTACTTTTCTGTTTGTTTATCTGTGTATGTTGGTTGTTGGGGTGTGTGTGTTTTGTACATGCGTGTCTTAGAGGTTATAGGAAAACTGCGTTTAAGGAACGTGGCTTTCCTGTTGAAAATTCATCCTTGCCCCACTTTCCCCCTACATCCGACCCTTTTATCTACCCCTTACCACCTCACCCCCATTTTTCTGTATTTTGCATACATTTATAATGCACTTCTTGCTCGATTTTTGAAGCAACCCGTCTACAATATGCATTACAGCTTCTTTTTTCTTGTGGACCTACGTTGCGATGCTTGGCTCTATGGCTGTGTTATGTGCTATGTGCTTCCGGGAAATCTAACCTTACATTTTATCTTTTGTAAGCATTTATCAAGTATGTTTTCAAATTTAAGTACTGTTTTATTTATCTATAGTATCACATGACGTTGGGAGTCTAGCGATTGGTCAGAGGTCATTGCCTGGGCATGTTCTGGCAAAGTCTGATCCAAAGACAGGTAAAACCTTTCAGTTTTCCTTCTGCTTATATATAGACTAAAATTCTACTTTTATAATTGTCTGTATTGATTCTGCTGTCAAACATTATGATCCTTGATACGTACCCCATCTTTATTTTAGGTGCTGATTCTGTTCGCACAATATAATAACCTATTTTGATTGAAGGTTCTAGTTTTGCTTGCACTATATGAATGTCTTCAAATTTAAATAAAATCACTGCTATGTATCCCATCTTGATTCAAGGTTCTGGCTCTGCTGGAGTAATATAACTGTAAGTTTACGTGAAATCCATTATACGTTCTCAATTTTGACTAAGGTTACTGGTTCTGCTGGCACGATATAAGCTTCTTTAAATTTAAGTTAAATCCTTTGTACGCACTACAGCTTACAAGGGACTAACTATGCATTTCACCAAGTTGTTCATCAGACCCCTTTTTATTCCCAATAGTTACTTTTTGAACGGATTCTGCTGACATAATTTAAATATCTTGTAAATTAAGGTGAAATCCGCTACACGTGCACCTACGTTTCATTTTGTTAAATCAGCAATATGTTTCAGGAAAGTGTAAATAAATTTGGGTCAAATGTTTATTTTAATATTTTTACTTTAATACTGTTTCGGACAGATAATCTGTGTAGGTTATGTATAAGCTAATTTCTGCTTATTTTCAGATGATGTTATATACATGAGGTTGACTTCCAGTTCAGCCATCCTTCAAAATACTGTAGCGTTTCTACGTTTACATATACCCGCGGATAAGGTGGTTGCTTCAGGTATATATACTAAGATATCTCAATTTCTACTCATGTCAACCTAAACACATAAAATCTAATATACTTTATTAAATGACAAAAAGAATTTGTACAATAGTAACGGGTGAACAAATCAGACAGTACCGTCTAAAAAGATAAGATGGTATAATGAAGGGAACAGGTTGCCCAATACAATTAATAGCTTATAGCATTAAAAATAAATTAAAGATCCAGGTCTGAAAAAAATAAAATGTTAGGGTAGATTTCCCGGAAGCACAGAGCACCCCAAACACAGGCATAAAACCATGCATCGCAAAGAAGGCCCACAACAAAAAGAAGCTGCAATAGAAAAATATTAATAAAATCCAACAACAAGTACATTATAGATATATGCAAAATACAGAAAAGTGAGGGTTGGGTGGTAAAATTACTAAACACCGTTCCATAACAATCAGAAATATTCTACCTTTCATTTCATCATTCAATCCTCAAAATCTAGAAATTTTTAATAATATCAATGGTAATTTACAAATAATAGAAAGTGACATTGACATTTTCATATTGAAAAAAACCCACAATCTAACAAACAAAATCATTATAAGTAAATCAAGCATCTAATCTAAAAACGAATTGAAATGAGCAAACTTTTCTGATGAAAATAACTTAGTTTAAACAGTACCAAAATATGCGAACCATGTAAACATATTACAGAAAGTAATTATTATAACTGCATGGGTTTACACTTCATGTTTACAAATGACTTTTGAAGATTCAAATATTTTATATGTACTGGTTGTTAAGAGTATTACACAGAATAACTATGTATTCTCAACAAATTTGAGAACCTACAAAAAAGCAAATGTCATTCAGTAAGAATTTATATATAGATAGATAATGTCTTATTTTGTTATAAGCCATTTATGGCCAATGCACAAAGCATCAGTAATCATATCAAATAAAACACAATTATAATATGGCAAGTCACATCATGTAAATAAGACTAACATTACAGAAGTAAGCAAACTTGGGAGAGACAAACATTCAAACACGCATGTAAAACTAACATATATAAGCATAAACAATAAAAGAAAATTGACAGTGTGTCTATTAATAACCGTTAACATATCATTATCTTTTTCAGCTTTAGAACAGTTAAATATTCGAAAATAGTTTTCTTCTTTCAAAAGCTTTAAAAATGTATGTTGATAATTTTTTAATTTCGCTTTCATTTTTAGAATTCATCAGCTCTGTGAATTTAAAATAATTTGGCATACGCCAGTAATATCTATTGATATATAGTTTCCTTAAGTCTGAATAAAGTGAACAGTCTATAATAAAATGGTATTCATCTTCTAATGTATTGCACTTTTTGCATCTTTTCATCAAACGGTACACCTCTGAGGTTTCTTCCATCGGTCACATTCTACTTCTAGTCTATATATGTGCGAACAAAAAACTATGAAATTTGAAATGTTCCCATGTTTTTCAACTTTAAAGCTAGCTCTAATTTCAGCTAGTCTACAAAAATAATGATACTTCACATACATTTTTCGATCAAACGTGAACAGTACTGATTGATTTATTGAAGTTGCACCCCAGTATTATAACGTTATTATCTCCCTTGTCTGTAACCTTGATTCTATATTGGTTTAGCACAGACACCAGTGATGAAATTGATCGTTGAATTCTTGAAGTAAATAAACTTGTAAAAGATATATGCGTTTTTTCATGAATCTGTTTGTGTACTTGCAAATCGATTTAAAACTTGAAATGGTCTATTTATCTGTTTACAGGACACACAAGAAGAAGGAATGAAGAGTATGACGTCTTCTATAATGGGGTTGTCATGCAGCTCGAACATTCCAAACAATTCAACAGCCTTGAACAATGAATTGTAGTGTTAATTCATTGGTATATGATGGAAATAAAAAAAATGTACTCTATTCTTTCTGCTGTTTCTTGTTATACTGTCATTGGCGAATGAATATAATTTTGGTGTTATCCGTATGTTCTTCTGTCGATAGCAGAAAATGTTCTTCTACATGTGCTCTAAAATTAATAACTACACATGCTCTAATTTGAAAAAAACAACACAATACTTATGGGGTGTAGATGGTGAAGGAATGTAATTTAGATGTTATCCGTCTGTTCTTCAGCCTGTTACCATATTTCGATAGCAGAAATATGTTGTACTACATGTGTTCTAAAATTATTAAAAGTACAAAATACGTATGGGGGTGTGGAAACCTAACATATTGTGTATCATATGTGACATTATTTTGCAAAACCAAATAGGACCATTTTTGCGCTCAATTATATTTGAATTTCAGTTAAGAATGGGATATTTAGATCAGACTGCGTACATAAGAAGCTGTCTTAGAAATCGAGGTATTCGTTCCGGTCACTCGCAGGTATTTAGATTTCGTTATACGGTTATTATCATTCAAAACAAGTATAATCTTAACGCGGTCACTGTACTTTCATTATTGAAGTATTTGCCATTCCAATAGTTGTTTTTGTTGTACTTGTACTTTACGAGGGTAATACATTAAATTTATCACTAATTGTCTTTCATAGAAGTCATTGTACATCACATGCACTTGTCTCATATCGCTTTAATTCAGTTACAATTGACCAAGTTACTCATTGTTGAATTACACGGTCATATACACGGATATATTTAAATGCTATAATGAAACGTGAAGAAAAAATAGAATTCCTGGCTTAGCTTAAAACCCGGATATCTCCAAAAGGGACATTTTCTGGATTGTGTAGTATCTATGGTAGTTTTGTCGTGACGTTCAATGGGTAAAAAAATCAAGAGGGTCACAAAAGTCACCAAGACAGTAACCGTCCAGGCTATCCCATTGATGTAGCAACAAATAAAAGAAGATGGTTGATATATCCTAAATTAGCTCAGACAAAAAGCATTTCAGAAGTGACCGTCCGTCATATTCTGACTGACTGTTTGAAATTAAAGAAGGTTTGATGTTTCCCACTTTTAATGACACCAGACCGAATGTCCAAGCGTTTAGATTGCGACAAGAAAGAATGAAACTTTTAATCCAGAAACGAGTCCTGAGTTGCTCACTGAAGATGAAACTTGGGTATATTTATCTGAGCCCCAGATCTAAGTAAAAGTCAGGCAAGGCCGGTCATTGCAAAAGTTACAAGCGCCAAGAAGGTTTATATGTAATTTTTTCATTTCTAGTAGCCTCGTTGTACAAATTTCTTGCAAAGATGGGAAAACCATTACAAACATGTTCTACGAAAATAAGTACTTACAACCTTCAAATATTTCCATCAAAATAAACTCCCAAGTAAACATTTGAAAGGCATACTGATTATTCATGACAATGCGCCCACCCACAAAAGTAAAACTTAAGGCTGTCTTAAAACAAGAAAGAATTATTCAGGTTGAGCACCGACATCATTCTCCTGATCTAATCCGTATGATTTTTACATATTTCCTCAGGTTTTATGCCATTAGAAGTGTACTTGGTTCTGCAATATTTCAGTATCTTAACAGTATACCAAGGGAGACTAAACCTGCCCGCTTAGCTCAGTAGGGAGAACGCAGATCTTCGGATCGCGGGGTCGTGAGTTCGATCCCCGGCTGGGGCGTATGTTCTCCGTGACGATTTGATAAAATACATTGTGTCTGAATTCGTCCTCCATCTCTGGTTCTTGTGGAGAAGTTGTCAGTAACTTACGGAGAAGAGGTCTGTACTGCTACAGAATCCAGGAACACTGGTTAGGTTAACTGCCGTTAGATAACTGAAATACTGTTGAAAAACGGCGTTCAACCTAAAACAAACAAACAAACAAGGGGAGACTAACTTGCATTTAAGTCCTGGACAGCAAGAGTCCAAATGTGTGTGTCTGTGCAAGGAGAGTACTTTAAAACGGATGTCTTGAAAATTGTGTCGATATGTTTGATAATTTACAGGCAGAAAAGCTTCTAATGTAACTTTAACTTTAAATACGAAAATATTATAAACTCCGAGCTTACGGGGTAAACAGCACGGATCAGCTGTTTATAAAATTAAAGTTAAATATGAATCATATTAAGCATTTGAGGCATTCTTATTGGTTTAACTTAGTCATACGTAAGATAACTGCCGCTGTTCTTTATACAAAAGATGACAAAATGCGTTATTTTAACCTTACATAAACAGCACATGCGACATTGGAATAAATTCTCGGTAAGGTATGCATATGAATCTCTACCGTAACGTGCTATACTTGATTTAGATTTGTCGATAAGGCATTTCTAGTCTATCCCGATGACGAGTTTTATACCAGATTAGGGACGTTTACCTGTGTAGGGAGACATCTCAAAATATTCAAGTGGTGTAACATGGTATAAGAGTATTAATGTCATGACTTTATTCGTTTATTTTACACCAATCAGGTGGTTAATATCGTATTATGGATATGTCATTGCTTAGTTTTTAAACGTTTTAGAGTAATGATGTACACGTATATGAATTCCCCGAGCATTTGAGTAATATTCGATATCAACAGGTAGTTGTTGTGTTACCATGTTTACAACAAAGATAAAGGTAAAATAATTCAAACATAACTGTAAAATAGATAAACGTAGTGTGACTATAGAATTTAAGAAAATGCTGCATTATACAGAAGAGCATTATTGCCAGTTATGTGTCATTTTATAAAGTATGTAACTCGTAATTTCGAGTTACATAGCAAACTAACTACATTTCGAACAGTTTGAGAGTTCATATTACTAGTTCGACATTTCAAATTAAGCAACTCAAAAATTGGACTTAATAATATTTTTATACTCAAGCTTTCGACCTAGCATCTGGAAACTTCGTCTACACTTTTCTATGATTAAAACTGAATTGCGATAATAGGCCTTGCAAGTTCAATCTCTAGCTTCCGAAAAGAGAACGCTAAATTTCATTTATTATGTAGCCATATGGTGACCTCCCGATATTTTGATCGTAGTTATTTCGGAAGCCATATGGTTGTTGTTTTTTTTTTTTTTGGAAGTCACATGACCGACCGATCGACCGACATTCGTAAGACTTGAGCTCCAATCTATGTTAAATATTCGTGTTACGCATCGACCGTATATTATTTCCGTATTCATCACAACGTTTTGACATAATCGAATGTAGTTTTTTTACATGTAAGGGAAGTAAAATGTTGTTTCATATATCACTGTTTTTTCTGCTACCATATTTTTGTATGGTCGCTGATTTCTGTCATTTTGTTATTTTGTTTTGTCGACGAGACATAACGACAACGTCGTTAAGGCGTCCAGCCATACGTCGCTCCGTAGAACATCGTCTAGTAAATGTCGCCTCGCCCCCACAAACATCCCCTGCCGAACGTTGTCCCGCCAAAATATGCCCCGCTGAATGTCGCCCCGCAAACGTCGTTATAGCTCTGAATGTCTCACTGCCAAACGTTACCTTCTAAACGTCGCCAAGCCTACGTTTGTCTTTTTGTCGCTGCGACAGAACTAAATAAAGAAATGGCACATATCAGCCACCTTATTTCTGTCATTTTTATATCTTGATAGTTCTTTGTAAGTAAGTCAAAGCTTAAGTCAACATTTCGAGTTAGTAAGTGGAAATTTCGAGTAATTAGTTGAATATTTTATTAACAAAGAAATTTCGAGATACTAAGTAGTTAGTCGAAATTTCAGATCAGCAAGTCTAACGTCTCTCGGAATTTGGGAAAATAAGTCCATTTTTTGAGTTTGCTCTTCGGTAGGATCACCATTCTAAAAAATGTAATTAAGATTTTTGAAAAGAAATGATAGCTTCGTTTTCCATTACCTCTCTTTGGTCTATCCTGATTGCGCACGCGCAACTACGATAGATAGAGTAAAACTTATTTCTGAATCCAGAAACTGTTACAAAATGTATTTGAAAATGTGAATTATTTCAAGAGCCTATTCACTGTCAAGTAGAAGAGTAGAACATACATTATGTTAAAATCAAAAGGAATTGATTTTGATTTATAAATATATAAATCCTTAAAGGTAATAATATAAAAATAAAGGTCATTTAAACATACAGATGTTCTAGCATACAATTTATGTACACGAAGTGCTCAAAGTGAACTATTGTGACCGGTCATTGTCCGGCGTCCGTCGTCGTGCAGTGAGCATCGTGCGCGTCGTCCGTCAACATTTACCTTGTTAACATTCTAGAGGCTACATATGTGACCACGTCTTGATGGAACTTGGTCGGAATGTTTGTCTTGATGATCTCTAATTCAAGTTTAAAACTGGGTCATGTGGGGTCAAAAACTAGGTCACTAGACAAGATCAAAGGAAAATCTTGTTAACACTCTAGAGTCCACAGTTTAAATTCGAAACTCATGAAAATTGGTCAGAATGTTTGTCTTGATAACCTCTAGATTAAGTTCGAATTTGATTCATGAGGGGTCTGTTCTGGCATACAATTTATGTACACGAAGTGCTCAAAGTGAGCTATTGTGACCGGTCATTGTCCGGCGTCCGTCGTCGTGCAGTGAGCATCGTGCGCGTCGTCCGTCAACATTTACCTTGTTAACATTCTAGAGGCCACATATGTGACCACGTCTTTATGGAACTTGGTCGGGGTGTTTGTCTTGATGATCTCTAATTCAAGTTTGAAACTGGGACATGTGGGGTAAAAAACTAGGTCACTAGACAAGATCAAAGGAAAATCCTGTTATCACTCTAGAGTCCACAGTTTAAATTCAAAACTCATGAAAATTGGTCAGAATGTTTGTCTTGATAACCTCTAGATCAAGTTCGAATTTGATTCATGATGGGTAAAAACTAGGTCGCCCGGTCAAATCAAAGGAAATCCTTGTTAATACTCCAGAGGACACATTTATAATCCTATTTTCATGATACTTTGTCAGAATGTTTGTCTGAATGATCTCTAGGTCAAGTGTGAATTTGAGTCATTTGGGGTCAAAAACTAGGTCACTCGGTCAAATCAAAGGAATTGCTTGTTAACACTTTAGGGGCCACATTTATAATTCTATTTTCGTGAAACTTGGCCAGAATATTTGTCTTAGAAATCTCTAGGTCAAGTTCGAAACTGGGTCATTTGGGATAAAAAAAACTAGGTTACTAGGTTAGATCAAAGGAAAATTTTGTTAACACTGGAGTTCACAGTTCAAATTTGAAACTCATGAGAATTTGTCAGAATGTTTGTCTTGGTAATCTTTAGGTCAAGTTTGAATCTGGGTCGTATGGGGTCAAGAAACTAGGTCGCCCGGTCAAATCAAAGAAAAAGCTTTTTAACATTCTAGAGACCACATTTATGACACTATCTTCGTGAACCTTGGTCAGAATGTTTGTCTTAATGATGTCTAGGTTAAGTGTGACTTTGGATTATGTGGGGTCAAAAACTAGGTCACCCGGTCAAATCAAAGGAGATGCTTGTTAACACTTCAAGGCCACATTTATTACCCTTTTTTCGTGAAACTTGGTCAGAATGTTTGTCTTAGAATTCGAAACTGGTTTATGAGAGGGTAAAACAAGGTAACTAGGTTAGATCAAAGGAAAATCTTGTTAACACTCTAGAGTCCACAGTTTAAGTTTGAATCCAATGAGAATTGATCAGAATATTTGTGTTGATGACCTCTAAGTCAATTTCTGGATCATGTGGCGTCAAAAACTAGGTCACCCGGTCAAATCATGGTAGAAGCTTGTTAATACTCTAGAGGCAACTTTCTCACTGACAGAATGATTGTCTTAATTAACTCTAGGTCAAGTTTGAAACTGGGTCATGTGAAGTAAAAAATTAGGTCCTTACGCCAGATCAAACGAAAATCTTGTTAACACTGTAGAGTTCACAGTTTAAGTTTGAAACTCATGAGAATTACTCAGAATTTTGTCTTGATGAACTCTAGGTAAGGTTCGAGTCTTGGTCATGTGGGTCAAAAACTAGGTCACCCGGTCAAATCAAAGAAAAAGCTTGTTAACCCTCTATAGACCACACTTATGACCCTTCATGAGACTTGGTCAGAATGTTTGTCTTGATGATCTATAGGTCAAGTGTGAACCTGGATCATGTGAGGTCAAAAACTAAGTCAGTAGGACAGACCAAAGGAAATTCGTGTTAACACTCTAGAAACCACATTTTAAGTTTGAAACTCATGAGAACTGGTCAGAATGTTTGGCTTGATGACTTCTAGATTGGGTTTGAATCTAGGTCATATGGGGTCAAAAACTAGGTCATTCAATTATATCAAAGGAAAAGCTTGTTAACAATCTAGAGATCACATTTATGACCCTGTCTTCATAAGACTTTGTCAGAATGTTTGTCTAAATGACCTTTAGGCTGAGTTTGTATCTTGATCATGTGGTGTCAAAAACTAGGTCACTTGCTCAAATCACATTAAAAGCTTATTTACACTCTTGATGCCAGATTTATGACTCTATCTTCATGAAACTTTGTCAAAATATTTGTCTTTACAATCTCTAGGTCAAGTTTAAAACTGGGTCATGTGGGATCAAAACCTAGGTCAGTAAGCCAGATCAACTCTGATGAGCGATATAGGGCCATCATGACCCTCTTGTTAAGTCGTAATAAAAAATAAAACATTTATATTGTATGATGGTTAGGTAAATATTTAAAGTGTACCGACCTGACCAAGGCCGATATTCACATCGGCTTTATCGGCCTCCTTCAACACAGACTTAGATATTCACCAATATTATCAACATGATAACCGACTGTAGAGGAACCACTTCCTAAACAGATACCCCCGCGAAATATTATAACAATAATAATAATTATAAAAATAAATGTAATAGTTTATTTCTGGCATTCATATGCAGCGTGCGATGTATCATAGTTAAGATAATGAAATAAGACGTTTCCAAATTAGACGTTTCAAAAGGAATTGTTTCAAATTCAGCGCCCAGTCCAGCTTAAAGAAGAAAGAGCAGGTGCTTCAAGTATCTTTTTAGTTGTTTTCCAACGATTTAGATACCACTGCATTTTTAAAATACTTTAACAGATATAATTGTTCAAATAGGAATCTAAACATGCATTTAATAGCTAATTAGTAAAGTTTTTATGTGATAGAAGGCATTAGATTTTACAGGAATTTGTTTGCTGTACATCAAATGAAATTTCAAACATAGAAAAATAAAGAAAATTGTTTATTTTGTACTAAAGCCCTTAAAAGGGCCATTGACAAAGCATCAATACGGGGGTCCTGCAAAATTTTATCCCAGGCATCTTTTTAAAACGCTTCATTGCACTTGAATGGTGAGCCCAATAGCTAACGATATCCCTTTATGTCGTGCAAATTGCATTTCAAATGACCGAACTTTTTCAAATTGAATTCATGCAGTCATAAACACTGACTAATTTACTATTCACATTGTAAAATGGACGAAAAAACTGAAATTCGTAACTATATTTAATGCTACATCAGGCTTGATCTGGATTTAAAGCAGATAATTGATGAACTGTGTGGTATATATGGAGTTCAGACCATTTCAATGCGCACAGTTATTAGTTTGGTTAAAGCTTTTAAAGCTTCAAAATTATCTGTCGAAGATGATACCCGTTCTGATAGGCATAAAACCAATGCAAACATCGCTGCTGTAACAGCTGCGGTCGAACAGGATGCGCAAGTGCCGGTGAAAGATATATCCGGTTGTATTTGCATATCAGAAGGCAGTGTGCAAACAATTCTGAAAACGCGTTTGGATCTGAGAAAGGAGCGCTAGGCAGATACCTCATTTGCTCACTGAAAAGCAAAAGAAACAACGCCTTAAATGTGTTCGGGCACTTCTGGAAACAAACAATGGCTGTGATAGTCGGTTTATTTATAACAGAGAAGGGCTGATAATAAGCAATGGAAGAGAAAAGATCAAAAATGCCCCTGTATTGCCAAGAGAACCGTAAGTTCGAAAAAGATGTTGTACCAATTTTCTTCAATTGTAGTGTGCCAGTCGTTCAAATGCATTGTCCATCTGGTCATACAGTCACTGGACGATTCTACAAGAACTCTGTACTGAAATAAAATGAAATAGTTTTTAAATAAGAAACGTCCAAGCAAAGGATTGTCAGGATTCCATTTTATAAATGACAACGCCTCACAATTGCATGGTTAGTATATCATTTTTTGGCTTCTGAAAAGGTGGAAGTTGTAAACCACCCGCCTTATTCACCTGACCTGAGTCCCTTTGACTTTTTAGCTCACCTGAGCAATGCTCATAGTGAGCTATTGTGACCACGCTGTGTCCGGCGTCCGTCGTGCATGCATGCGTGCGTCCGTCCATCGTCAACAATTGTGTTTAAAAGACATCTCCTGCATAACCTCTGAATGGACTTTGATGAAACTTGGCATGGATGTTCCTTTGATGGTCAACTACCAAAGTTGTTCAAACGGTTCTGATTGGTTGCACATAGGGGCCGCCAGAGCTAAAAATAGACAAATCTTCAAACGACATCTTCTCCTAAACCGATGATCGGATTTGGAAATAATTTCACGCAAATGGTCCTTGTGTGCCCTCTACCAAGATTGTTCAAATTATTCCGATTCGCTAAAAAAACATGGCCGCCAGAGGGCGTGGTCACATTTCCTTATATATATAGTGGAAACTTTAAAAATCTTCTTATGTGAAACTACTGGCCCGATTTTAGAATAATTTTACACAAATGGTCCTTGTGTGACACACTACTAAGATTGTTCAAATTATTTTCATTCGTCAAAAAAAAAATGGCCGCCAGAGGGCATGGTCATTTTTCCCTATATGTTTATAGTGATAACTTTAAAAATCTTCTTATATAAAACTGTTAGCCTGATTTTAAGAAAGTTTCCTACAAATTGTCCTTGTGTGACTTTCTACAAATAGTGTTCAAATTTTTCTGATTCGTCAAAAAACATGGCCGCCAGAGGGCGTGGTCACTTTTCATCAACAATATCTTTAAACAACATCTCCTCCGAAACTACTAAATGTATTTTGATAAAACTTTACACAAATGATCTCTGGGTAGCCCTCTTTCAAAGTTGTTAAATGGTCCCGGTTCATTGAACTTACGGGTCTGTATGGTAAAAAAATAGGTTTTCAGCTATGAAGTGTACCAGTAGTCGGATGTCACTTGGATTTCGGACACTGTTGAAATATCTCCAGTTTCTTATGGTCAACTTACATTTTATCACCATTTTATCAGTTTGCATGTCAATCACACGAAACAGACCACTCAGTCGTGCTATTCCTTAAAGAGACATAATAGCTTTTTATCCATCTGTTTACTCCTATGTGGCGATGTTCATCCTTGCCCAGGACCTGCAGATGATAGTGATATTTTTGACAGTTACAAGGCTTTTAAAAAACGTGGCCTTCATTTCATTCATATTAATGTGCGAAGCCTTCTTCCCAAATCGGAGGAAATTCGGATTATTTCACGCCAATCAAAACCAGCGTGCATATGTATAACAGAAACTTGGCTGGACGACACGGTGCCGGATGCAGAAATTTTTATTGATAACTATTTAGTTCAGCGAAAAGATAGAAATCGACAAGACGGCTGTGTACTTGTCTATGTCAGAAAAAAAATTTGCTTTTAACAAGCGCAGCGATTTAGACCATGACGATCTTGAAGCAACTTGGAAGTGCTATTGCCAAAATCCAAACCTATTCTCTGTGGAGTTATTTATAGACCACTTCATCAATCAAACTTTTATAGTATTTTAGACAGTGTGTGTTCATCATCTAGTCATTTTTCTGAGTATGAAACAATTTTATTGGGAGATTTTAATACTGATGTCTGTAAGTCTTCAAAATCGTGTTCTCTACTTTCAGCTTTTAGTTCTTTTATTGATATGTTTAATTTTACCCAGCTGATAACTGATTGTACAAGGATAAGTAATTTAACATCTTCTATGATAGATTTGATATTAGTGTCAGACCCGAAAAATATTTCTCAATCTGGAATCATAGAAAGCAGTTTTAGTGATCACAACATGATATTTTGTACGCGAAAGGTTTCAAAAGTGTTCATCGGATCGCATAATAACATTACAACACGTTCCATGAAAAACTATTGTAGTGAAGATTTTCAAGCAAACTTGTTAGCTGTGGATTGGAAGAGTATTATTACTTGTGACAATGCATCTGAAGCTTGGGAACAGTTTAAGAACATTTTTATGTCCGTTGTTAACAATATTGCACCAGTTAAGCAACTGCGTATCAAACAAAGAACAGAGCCATGGATGGATGCTAATAAATTTGATGCAATAAACCAGAGAGATTTAGCTTTTAAGCAATATAGAAAAGTCAGAAGTGATGAGAACTATTGTACTTTTAAATCTTTACGCAACAAAACACAATATTTGATTGATTCGGCAAAGAGAAGCTTTTGTACCAAGAGTCTTGAAGAAAATAAAAATGATTCCAAATCACTGTGGGCTATCCTTAAAAATCTTGGCTTACCTTCTAAGAAAGGGTTATCTTCTTCAAGCTCAAACATATGTCTGAATATTGATGGTAATATTTGTTTTGATAAGGAAACTATTGCTGACTCTTTCAATACATTCTACACTTCAGTTGCCTAAAAACTTGTTGAAAAATTGCCGGCTAGGGTTAATAAGTTTTGTAAATCTTTTGTGACAAAATTTTATGCCAGTTTAGGTGTGCTTTTGAATAACTACTTTTTTTTTACTAGTTTCTGAAAATCAGGTATTGAAATACTTAACTCAGCTAGGTGCTAATAAAGCTACAGGTTTAGATGGTATACCTTCCCGTTTTGTAAAAGATGGAGCTTGTATTTTTGCTGAACCTCTTGCTTATGTCATAAATTTGTCCCTCATTCAAGGTGTGGTACCAGATGATCTCAATGTAGCCAGGGTTGTTCCCATTTTTAAGAAGAATGACAAAACTTCTGTGGGTAACTATCGCCCAGTTTCAATTCTGAGTATTGTATCCAAGTTTTATGAAGGGGTTGTATACGACCAAGTTGAATCATACTTCAAGGTAAACAAATTATTGTACAAATTTCAGTCTGGGTTCAGAAGTGGGTTCTCAACAGACACATGTCTAATTCATTTAACAGATTATATAAGGATGGAGATGGATAAAGGTCATGTAGTAGGTATGATTCTGTTAGATCTCCAAAAGGCTTTCGACACAGTATACCATTCCATTCTTCTTATGAAGCTTCGCTCAGCGGGACTTGGTGATGACATTCTAAGATGGTTTCAGTCATATCTTTCAGGAAGACAACAGCTGGTGGATGTCTCTGGTACTCATTCTGCTCCTGCTCCCATTACATGTGGAGTTCCACAGGGGTCCATACTAGGCCCTCTTTTATTTTTAATTTACGTCAACGATATGTCAGCTGTGGTTAAAAACAAGCTTTTGTTATATGCAGATGATTCTGGTATACTTGTTTCAGGTAAATGTAAGTCATCTGTAGAAAAATCTTTGAAAGATGACCTGCATCTTGTCAGTCACTGGTTGGTAGATAATAAGTTGTCACTTCATTTAGGTAAAACTGAGTCAATCTTATTTGGATCTAAACATAGAATAAGGTCAAATCCAACTCATGATATTACATGTAATGGTACAACTATTGAACCAACTTCTACTGTCAAATATCTTGGTGCATCCCTTGATCAGACCCTATCTTTCGATTCAATGGCTCGCTCCATATTAAAAAAGGCTAACGCAAGGTTAAAATATCTATATCGGTAGAAACGTTATCTTACTCAACACACCAAGAAACTTCTTGTCATGGCCCTAATCCAATGTCATTTTGATTACGCCTGTTCTATATGGTACCATAGTCTGACTCAGTTACTTAAATCCAAGCTCCAAACCACACAGAATAAGTTAATGAGGTTTGTTCTGGACCTTGATGCTAGGTCGCACATTGGCCCAGAGCACTTTAAATCTCTCAACTGGTTACCAGTCAACAAACGTGTAGTCTAGACCAGATTATCCTGTGTCATGTTTTTAAGATAAAAAATGGGTTAGCCCCGGACTACATGGGAGACAATTTTATCCCACAGGATACTGTTCATTCATATAGGACAAGGTTAAGTCACAAAGGTGCTTTTGCTGTTCCAAAGGTCAAAGGTTTTGGGTTAAAGTCCTTTTTCTTTTCTGGTATTTCCCTATGGAATAAGTTGCCTGCTAGTATAAGACAGACTGAGAAATTACCTGTTTTTAAAACGTTAGTAAAGAATTATTTACTAGGCAGTTTAGCATAATTACTTTAATGTGTTTTAATAACTATTTAATGTGTTTTAATAACTATTCTTATGGCCTTCGATGTATGAACATTTTAATTTAAGCTCGCATTTTACTTTTTGATATAGTTGTGCAATTTCCATTTGGTCACATAATTCTTTATTTGATATAGTTGTGTAATTTCCATCTAGTCACATAATTCTGTAAACTCTGTTATGCCTCTCTATGTCATGCCACCAACACAAAGAACCACAATAGAAATAAGAGTTTTCTCTTTTTTGTGTAATCCTTGGTGACGGTGTGCCTGTCATGGCTATTTTTAATTTCATGTATGCATTATGTTATTATGTTGTAATTACTATACATGTTGTTTTTAATTGTCCATGTATGTGCACTCCTTACCGAAATAAATCTATCTATCTATCTAGACTTTAAAAATCCTTTTCTCTGGAGCTTTGATATTTGGCATGTGATATAAGGGTTTGACTTTTGACTCTCTATCTATAAAATGGCCATGCCCGTGTCTGACATGTACTTACTATAGGCTTATATATAAGAAAATCTTCTTCTCTGAATCAATAATAGCTAGAGCCTTGCTATTTGGCGTGTGATATCAGATTTGTAATGTCTACCGTAATTATTCAAATTATTGCCCTAGGTTCAAACATGTGTGTGACATGTTTATAATATAGGCTAACATAGAAGAAACCTAACTCTGTACTTATACAAACACACTTGAAGCCTTGTACATAGGTGATCGCTTTAGGGTCAATGACCCTCTTTTTTGTTGATTCCAAAGCTTAAGAAAATGCTTTCTGGAAAGAAATATAAGTCGAAAAGTTCTCTTATTAGTGTCTCAAATAGATACCCATAGAAGACTATTTATCTGCTTTTCGCGATTGGGTAAAAAGTTTACAATACTGTGTTTCGGTAAAGGGGGAATACTGTGAAGGTTTTTAATAAAATCATTTTGGTAAAACGTAGCACTTAAGAAATCCGAACCCAATGACAGAATTTTTTGCAGAACCCTCGTATAACATAGTGATTAGAATCATTGCAAAGCATAGCACGATGGCGGGACAGCATTGCATTTGCGCAAGTTACGCTGGAGTAGGATTGATGATTTGATTTCAATAGATTGTCGAATTCAGGGCACACTTATAGAGATTCGAACATAAATTCTGATATCTCGTCTATTAAAGGGAGTTATTAAGGTAATTTGAAAGATTTTGGTAACGTTATAACAATTCTATGTGTTACTTACTAGGTAATACATAACTGTATGAACCGGGCCTGTTTCGTGTCCGGTCTGTTACTGATTTTCACATATTTCCAACGAAAACTTCAACTATAAACAACAAGCATCTGTTGTTGTTTTTTTTTTTTTCAGAGAATACTTTACAGATTTGTTACAATGAGCGATAACCTTTACATGTGAAACGATTTCAGTCTTCAAGTGCTACTTTTGAGGTATCCTTAGATAAACAACTATTATAGAACATATGAAAATTGTATAATCTTAAGTTAAAGGTGGTCGAAACGTAAGGAAAAGATAAGCAAAAACATATAAAGCCACACAAATAGCTGTATAATAAATAGATATGAATTAGAGCCCGTTTTAAAGTTGTTTACTGTTTTGACTTCCTTTGTAAACATACATTATTGACTTATGAAGTGTTATTCAAAAAGTATATAAGTACATGTATTTTACAGACCTAATGTCCTGTATTTAATTTAGGAAAATTGGTTTTTAGATATCACATTAATATGCTTCGTTAAGTGTATTGAGGTTTTACAAATTGTTTTGAATAGGCCGTTGTGATATCATTCAGACCAGCTATTTTACACACACCTTTATTATATACTTATATTATATAAAATATTTCTTTTGGCAATATTGAAATATAAACTAGATTTCAATGAAAAGATATTGAACAGGATCATAACTAATTATGATTAATTCTGTTTGATAAGGATATTTATTTAGTCTGTTTAGTTACTTATTTCTGGAAAACAGTACTTTGGCGGTTTATTTTATTTTTAACTGTTGTAAATGTGACTTACGTTAATTTGGATTTGTAATTAAGACTTACTTCTCCTTTTTCATTTGGGAATTACATAATTTATATTCTTTTTACTTTCATTTGTTGCGTTCTATGCTCCCATAGGATCGTCTTATAGATTCAATATAAAATTAACTTATGATTACTTGGTAAGAATTCGCGCGCGCATGTGTGTAGGTGTGCGTGCGTGTGCGTGTGAAAGAGAGAGGAGACAAGTAAATATGATGATAACTATTTTGAGGCTGTCCAGCATTTTCAACTAATAATAGCATATAAGAAACGTTTTCAATATGATGCGTATATTTTTTCATTTGTTTTTATATCTTTAAAAGGCGTATTAGTGTTATTTATTTTTATGTTGTATGAAAACATATCTGAAATACATAATTCGTGATAAGCATTAATTAACTGTTAAGATTTTGCTGCCAACTCTTGCATGCTGTTGCTATGTCTTACAACACATCTGGGTTATTTGTTGCTGTGTTCAAGTTAAGTGGTGTCACCCTTCTGGCAAGAAAAAAGTGAAAGGTAAGTAACAATTTTTTACAATAAAAAATGTATTCTTAAAAAGTGTAACAAATCATAATTTATTCAAAATCTATTAAATACCATTATAAGTAATTGTTACTTCATATATTGGGATTCCACATATTTTACCTATTTTTGGACCGGAAGTTACACGTAACACAAAATGGACGACGGAAGACTTCCTCGTACGTCACGTAGGTGGAAAAAATGTCATAATATTAATATCTTACATGTAAAATGGTCAAGTTCATATAATGTAACGTTTTTTATATTTGCATTTGTTTGCATCTGTAAAAGAAAAGACTAAAAATATCTGAAATCTAGGCGTTTTATTAGTCCCCTACCGGTTGAAAACCAGATTCGAGGACTAAAGGAATGGACGTTTCCATCATTCATTTCGTCCGTCTGTCCGTCTGCAACTTCGTGTCCAGACAATACTTATTGTAAAGTATTGACGTTCATTTGCCGCCTTTCTTTACGTGACGTCTACCATATTACGTTACGTTTATGACGTCACGTCCGTTGTATTGATATGTAACGTTAGTGATATTAAAAGGTACGAACCTGACACAACGTGTATTTTATGCAGTCTTATTCCCTTTCCGATATTGGTGCCGTAAACAAATTTCATAGAGATGGAAACTTACAAGTCAATCAGAGAAGGCCACCGCCGAATTATACGTCAGTATTTACAACGCATTGAAGCTGCAAAAGAAGAGCCGACACCGACGATCTTCAATACGATATTGAACAACATCCAGAAGAAACAGGAGTGTGTGAGAGAGTCAGATCAGAAGATTCTAGAGCTACTGCAGCCAGAGGAGATGGAGACAGAGATGATAGAGGCCGACGAATATCACCTAAACTTAGAGATCCAGATTAGCATGTTCAAGGAATACAGACGTTCGAAGGGCTTCGTTTCAGAGACAGATATTATGCGACCTGAGCAGACGTTACCGGTATTTCCCGCTAAACAGACATCGCAACAGACTGTAAGTTCAACCTTTTCTCATTCGCATATATTACCAAAATTATCAGTTCCGATATTTTCTGGAGATTTATTACAATGGCAGACATTTTGGGACAGTTATGAGTCAGCAGTACATACTAACCCCTCTCTTACTGATATCCAGAAGTTTAATTACTTAAAAGTCCAGTTGGAAGGTCCCGCCGCTAATACTATAGCAGGATTCGCTTTGACGAACGCAAACTACGAGAGAGCGGTCAGCCTATTAGATGAGAGATTCGGTCAGGTCCATAAGATTGTACAAGTCTACATGCAAGCCCTGTTAGAACAGCCACGTCCTATCAACACGTTACCCAGCCTCCAGAGTTACCACGACCAGATAGAGTCCTACAGCCGCGGTCTAGAGTCAATCGGACAATTTCAAGAGACTTACAGCTCGCTACTCATTCCAGTCATTATTAGTAAACGACCGGCGGAAGTACGCAAAAATTTAACAAGAGAACACGGAAACGTTGTATGGACTCTAGCGGAACTTCAGAAGGCGATCTATAAAGAAATCACCGTCATGGATGCAGGTCAGTCCGTCATACCGGAAGTACATGGCAACCCTCGAGTTACCGCGTCTTTTTTCACCGGAAGTAGAGGTAAACCAAGACCCCCAAGAAGTTTGGATATGAGAACCCAGCAGCTACTGAGAAGAAAGCCTGTGTGTTTTGCAGTGAACAACATTCCCCGACCGACTGTACCAAGGTAACTACTTACCAGTCCCGTATTGACATTGTCAAGGATAAACAATTGTGTTTTAACTGTCTTGGTAGTCATCAAGTGTCAAAGCGCCGATCTAACTTTCGATGTCGCCGTTGCCAACGGAAACTTCACACCAGTATATGTGACCGGAAGTCTGCTCAGCCGACAGCTCCCACAGTCCCTACAGTCCCAACAACCTCAGATCAACAGAGAAACCAACAAGCCACAGCCATACTCCATTCTCCGACGCAGTCCCCTTCGAATGTACTACTGAAGACAGCCATCGCCCCAGTGTGCAACCAACAGTTCAGAGTAGACGCCACAATTCTTTTTGATGAGGGAGCTCAACGCTCATTTATAACAGAAAAATTAGCAGACGAACTACATTTATCCTGTGGAAATCCCCAGATTAATTCATATGATGTCCTTTGGAGACTCGAACCAGAATGTACTCTTTATGGATACGTCCACTGTATACCTAGTAACAGATTCCGGAAGGAAGATTTCCATCCAGGTTCTTGTTGTGCCGACCATTGCAGTACAATTACGTAACCTACAACGTGATGTGAAAGACTTACCCTATCTACGAGGACTTAAGTTAGCCCACCCAATCACAGATGACGAATCCTACGAAATTTCCCTGTTGATAGGCGCAGACCACTATTAGAAGATAGTACAGAACAGAATAGTACACGGAAATGGACCTACCGCAGTAAGCTCCAAGATCGGGTACCTCCTATCTGGTCCACTCCCGAGTTCACCTACGAATACGCCCACTAGTTACATAATGAATGTACTTACCTCACCACCAGATGTCCACGAGTTAGAGCGCTTCTGGAAACTTGAGTCCATGGGTATTACACCAGAAGAGGATCCATCCAGTACAGAATACCTACAGACTTACCAGACAATTGCAATCAAGTTCGAAGATGGACGTTATTCCGCCATGTTGCCATGGAAACTAGATCACCCTCCCTTACCCTCCAGTTACTTCATAACGAAACGACGCACAGAGAAAACGATTCACCGCCTCGTCAGGAGCCACACCTACTTGATAAGTACGGCGAAATCATAAAAGAACAAGTTCGCAGAGACTTCATAGAAAAGGTCCCAGACTCAGAGATAGCCTCCCAAGATGTCCATTATATTCCCCACCATGAAATCAGAAAAGACTCATTGACTTCACAAATACGCTATATCTACCGACATCGAAAAGGCATTTCTACACGTGAGATTAGACGAGAAAGATCGTGATTACACGAGATTCCTGTGGTTAAGTGACCCTACCGACCCAGATAGTTCCCTAGAAACCTACAGATTTAGGGCAGTGTTATTTGGTGCTATGTTCCCCCTTCATACTTAATGCGACGATTCTAGCATCTCCAAGACAACAACAACTGGATACGCCAGATATTTAAGAGAGACCTGTATGTTGACAACATATTAACAAGCCTTCCCGAAGAATCGGATACACTCGCATATTATCGTAACGCACGAGATCTCATGCTAGAAGCTGGTTTCAACCTTTGGTCATGGAGCTCAAACAGTCAACAAATGAGGAACCTAGCTACGTCAGAGAAAGTGCTTGAAGCAGACGACACCACGAAAGTACTTGGTATGTTATGGAATACAGATACAGATGAGATGATGTTTCCTGCAAATCTAGTCCCCGTTACAGATGTGATCACAAAACGTGAGATTCTTCAACATTCGTCCCGTATCTACGACTTGGCTTATTGAGTCCAGTTACCGTTAGAGCAAAAATCCTACTACAAGAACTTTGGCAACAGAAGTACTCCTGGGATACAGTCTTACCTAAGCACGTTTATGAGAAATGGTCAGCACTTGTGACAGACCTCAACAACGTCATGAACACCAAGTTTCCAGATACTACTTCAGAGATCCATGTACAGCAGACGACCGTATCACTACAACAGAAGAGATGTCTCTACATGTTTTCGTCGACGCTAGTACCTTGTCATATGGTGCTACAGCCTACCTGTGTACGTCAAACCAGTCTACCTTTGTTATGGCAAAGACCCGTGTAGCTCCATGGAAGAAAATTACGTTACCCGCCTAGAACTTATGGCAGCTGTGGTGGGTTCACGCTTAGCCAGCCATCTCCAGTCTTCATGCAATATTGGTTCAAATAATACCTACCTGTGGTCTGACTCCCAGATTGTTCTACATGGGCTACAAACGACCAAATCATTGAAGCGATTTGTGAAAAATCGGGTTGAAGAGATTCAACAACTTACCTGTTCCCGGAATTGGAAATATTGCCCTACCCAAGACAACCCCGCTAACTTAATGACACGCGGTATATCAGCGACACAGTTTACAACAGCAAGATCTGGATGAATGGTCCTTCCTGGATAACCAAAACATTAAATTGGCCAACATGGCATACTGACGATGCGACTGTGATGACAACGGCATCGAGTGATTCATTAGAGTATGAACAAGGGAGACAACCGCCACAAGATTCACCAAAATCGCGTACAGAGTTATGTAACGTTATTGACGTAACTAAATTCAGCAAGTAGACGAAGCTTCAACGAGTGACAGCGTATGTACTACGGTTCATAAAAAAATGCAGAGAGAAAACCTACCAACATCATGATCAACTGACAACTAGTGAACTACAGAAAGCAGAGAAAGTCTTACTACGCAGCTGCCAACATAATACTTACCAGGAAGAGATTACAAACCTGAGAACAGTTCGTTCGAGACCCAATCAGACCCGACTCCCGATTGTGAAACAGTTACGACTATTTCTTGATAAAGATGGTTTCCTTCGATGTGGAGGGAGAATCCACAATGCAGACCTTGATGAAGAGACTAAATTCCCATATCTAATACCGGCCAAAGATCCACTTACCCGACTCCTTGTTGCCGACGCCCACGAGAGACTTCTTCACGCAGGACAGAACTCAGTAATTACTTACATTCGCCAGAAGTATTGGATACCTTCTATACGTCAGAGTGTTCGTACAATACTTCGTAGATGTCTTGTTTGCTGTAGAACAGAAGGGAAGGCATACTCAGCCCCAGACCCACCTCCATTACCGCAATACAGAGTAGAAGACGCACCACCATTCACTGTAACTTTCTCCGGAGCTCTCTACGTTCGAGATAGTTCCAACAACGAGTCCAAAGCATACATCCGCCTCTTCACGTGTGCGTGAGCCGTGCACTTGGAACTTGTACCCAGCCTTTCCGAAGAGGCCTTCCTGCAAGCGTTCAGACGATTCAACAGCCGTAGATCCGTTTCCACACTGATGATTTTAGACAACGCCTCCACGTATGTTGCAGCCTCCAACCATATACAACGCCTGTACGAATCCCAGACAGTACAAGACGCTCTTAGCATGAAAGGTACCCAGGGGAAGTTCATTCCGAAACGTGCTCCATGGTACGGCGGCTGGTGGGAACGTCTAATTGGTCTCACGAAGTCAACAATGAAGAAGATACTGGGTCGATCCTACATCAGTTTCGATGCATTACAGACAGTCGTCACAGAGATAGAACCCGTAATAAATGGCCACTCACATACGTAACATCCGGTTCGTCAGATACCCTGACTCCAGCTCATCTTCTCTACGGCCGGAGATTAACTACGTAACCGTACCAGATCTCTACAGATGATTCAGCGACGAATACTAACCTTAACAGGGGTGTTGACTTATCTCGACAAGCCAGACTTCAGCAGAAGGTCGTACAACATTGCAGAGATAGGTGGCGCCACGAGTACCTCACCGCCTTACGAGAACATCACCAGACGACGGGAATCAACGAGCAGAAGACAAACGTTGGAGATGTCGTCCAAATTCATGATGAATCCCCCCGTTCCCAAAGAAAGCTTGCGGTCGTGCAAGAACTAATTTACGGAAATGACGGATATACCAGAGCAGCCAAAATAAGAACGAGTAACGGTATTACGAATAGACCCATAGTGAAATTGTATCCATTGGAAATGAAGTGACTTTTCCAGTTATCAGTGAAAGATTCGCGTGACAAACAGTATACAGAGACATTACAATTTTAGAAATTTGTGCTATTTCATTAAGTGACTGTGACTGTATAAGTGCCAAAAGAGAACATTCGATAAATGAATAGTGATATAGAAAACTAGAGCTACATAGAGACTTTGAAACTTTAAGATTATAATTCAGTGTGCATTTCAGTTTTATATGTATGTATACTTTCAGAAGAACTATAGTTATAACTTTCGCGGCCCCCAGTATGTAAAGTATTGACGTTCATTTGCCGTCTTTCTTTAGTTGACGTCTTCCGCATTACGTTACGTTTATGGCGTCACGCCCGTTGTATTGATATGTAACGTTAGTAAAATTAAATGGTACGAACCTGACACAACGTGTAATTTATGCAGTCTTATTCCCTTTCCGATACTTATGTCATTCATCAAGGGTCTTTTATATCACTTGCCACAAATGTTTCTTTAATGCAACACGAGTACGAGGAAACGTCAAGACTACATACGAAAGGACTGAATGGAATATGCCTCTTTCTCGTAATTCCGAGCGTTCTCATTGATCCAAGCCTTTGGAAAATTTGCACTTGCAGCTTTTTTCTGTTTCTAAATTTTATGCATGTTGTGGCAAATCATATGACAGTTAAACAAGAATAAAAAGAAAATAGTATTACTCACATTAAAATAGAAATATACAAAACAGAAAATTTTGGCACAAAGTTTGCTTATCTAAAATCATTGGGGTAATATATAACATTATTATAGGAAACAGAAACCACTTAATGTAAAACTATTTTGTCTGCAAACACAATTATACAACTATTCTTATTTTTTTTAAAAAAAAAACTTTATCAAAAAAAAAGCCTTAGTTTTTGAGAGCTAGTACAAATGATCACAAGTCTCGTTTCAATAAACATCTGGCTGTTTCAGAGGGTGAGGGTCATCATGTGAAAGCCTGGATTATTCATTGACAACAGTCCTCAGAATTTTTCTTCATGGGGATGTTTTAACTTTAGATGTTGGAGTATCAAACTATAGCAAAAACTCTTATAAAACTGAAATCTGTTACTGACAAGAACTGAAGTACCGGTTAAGGGGCTCGGAATAACGAGAAAAGGGCATCATGCACAGAGAGGGCATCTGGGGTCTTCCTCCATCGTCAAACTAATGACCTGTAATTATGTCAAAATGACGTTAAACACAAAGAAAACTATAACAAATATGTACATGTAGTGTCTGAAATACGTTTGCAGAATGTAAACTTATATAAGATCACCAGGAACATGATATGGAAGCTGATGAGAGAAATTGTGTCATTTGAAGATACCTCAATAAATTGAATTTGGTTATAATTACTTTTATTACATGTTTAAAGACATTTGTTTTGTAGTACGTAAGACATGAATTTGGATATGGCAAGAAAGTGCATTTGTATATGGTATGAAAACAAATTACAAGTCATTTTTCATCAACAGGTTTACTCGAGGTCAGCAGCCTTTCCTGTTAAATTTCCTAGGTACGACCAAACTGGAGAGAACATGATAATTTTAAAATGGTAAGTAGTTTAATGCAACGAGTGTACTAGTCAAATAACATAATTAGCACAAAAAAAGCTAAACAATTTCATTCATAAGAAATGACAAGCAGGAACAACACATTAGTTTACGCATGGTATATTCCTACGTAATGCATGAGGACCTCTGGAACAGTTAAACCAAATCAAGCATGCAGTCTTGCATTAGTGTCTTGCAGTAGTGTTAACTTGTGCACTCTTAACAAGTCCGTTTATACAGTTAAACAATTGTGGAAAGTGCTGGAAATAATTACTTATGGCAGGTAAGAGAACTTTTACTTGTGTGGCGAGGGTTTGAATAGATTGCAACAATAAAAGACTAGTGACACAACCCGTTCTTCATAGTTCCGCTTTTACATTAACAATCTTTTTTCTCATTTGTTTACATTTACATTTTTGCGCATTCGTTAGCGGAACAATTTATTGTTTATAGTAATACGTGTTCTGGATTACAAGTATTCATGTCTTTGCAAACAGATATCTCTTTCCGAGTCGTTAAATACATTTGTGGCCAACACCCATCACACCCCGCAGCACCCGCTTAAGGGAAATTTTATCATAAAATAAAATGGACCCCTCGATCTTCAATTTATCAGAATTATTAACAACAAAGCCAGGAGATAAATCATTTCATATGTAGCAGCAGTAAAGCTTATTTTTATACGTTCGATGGTTGCAGCTGCACGCCATTGCGTGAAATAACTACGAAAATACAAATACATGTACATGTAATATGCTTCTGATTGGTTAGTTATAATTAAAGTCTATTGAAACTTGTTTTTCAAGTTATGATTCGAGACATTCGAACTATTAACCCTAGGTACTATTGTTCGACTGTTTTGATTACGTGTTAGTTATAAATAATTTCAAGTTTCATTTTATAAAAAAAGGCACCTCCGGTATTGAATATATAAATAGTTCGATCTAGATATTAATCACTGTCATACACACTGTACAAAATACTTTACCAAACATATCTGAGTCGAGAAATGGGTATAAGTTTGTAAAAATGCAAAGTAAAGTTATATGACCTAAGCAGTCAGCTCATCACAGGGGAATTTTAATCCATTCCCACTGATGAGTAATGAGATACCAGCTTACATACAAAACTTAACAAAACAATTTCTTAACCGAAAAAAGAGCATGACAAAAGAAGACCGCAATATAGAGTTTTTGAGCCTGTACAGTGTATGTCAGTTCATCACAGTGAATAAGTGTGTGAAGTTTCAATTCATTCCCACAAGTGGTTACTGAGATGCTAGATTACATACAAGAACTTACCGAAATCGAAACGCCGACGCTAACGTGGACGTGGACGATGACAATGACCCGACACCAAAGCTGACGAATGGTTGAGTGCAGTAGCTCTACCTATTTTTCGAATAGTCGTCATGAAGATTTGCTTGACTTATTTATACCACATTTGTTGTTGAATGAGATTACGTTTGATTTAATTTACTTACCCAGTTTTACCTCATACGACAAGAAATACGTTGCTTCTGTACAATGCATGCATACGTACATGTAACACCATTAAAATAATAAATGAAGTATTTTGAATCTTTCTTTAAAGGTTATACGAATATCAGTGTTAATAACAGTAGCAGTAGTCAAGTAATAGAGTTAACTGATAGAGCAGATCCAACATCTCAGACTTTAAGCGCAGAACCTCGAGTAACTGTCAACAATTCTGGTGAGAATAAAACTTCTGTATCATCTCAATAGGTTATATACAGAACCGTCGTAGCAAGGATATTGGGTCATTCTCCAAATTAGATAAAGAAAACAATACGATTATTGTATAAATATATAAATGTAACCATAATAAATTAATAAATGGTTCGCATTTCACCTCTGAAAATAGGTTACAATAATATTAGGTATTATCTAATGAAATCGAACCAATCCATTAAATATTGAAATCACCATATTAAAGTAATGTAACTGCAATACAAATAGTTGTAAAAAGATGATGTGGCTCATGTCTACTATAGAATATTAAACAAAAACATTTAAAACTCCTCAAGAAAATTTCTTTGCGACACGTTATTTTTTATTTAGAGTGTTCAAATCAGTACATCACCTTAATCTTTTACTACTTCGAGTAGGTGCAGAGAACAATGCTGATACTTCCAGCCCTACTGGCAGCGACATTGTGACACCGGATACCTCAAATATCACCGGAGCTATTGAAAGACCAGTTGCTTTACGTATGCTGCAAGTTTCTCTTAACGAGGTTACAGATGAAGAGGCTTTACAAGAAGAAAATAATATTGATTCTCTAGACGGTAAGAGACAGTTGAATGAAATTAATTGGTATTGGAAATTTATCACTTAAAAGATATATGTTCAAACCAAAATGAAATATTTGCAGGATTAAATTAATATTCGTACTGATTTGATAAATGTAAAGGGTATTTAGCATTGTTTTTTATTGTTGTTATGAGAAAGGTATTTGCACTTATACTATTAGGTTATAACGGAAGTATTGGTGATATTACAACTGGACAGTTATTTGAGGTGAATAATGAAGCCGTCCGGAATGAGGAACAAAACAACAGAAACAGAAATGAATTTGGTAAATCAAACAAATCCTTTTATTTTACATATATTCGTATTTTGTGGGGTTTTTTTTATTTTTACTTTAGACATTGAACCGATATTTACATGGTTAAAAATTTGCATTTCTATAATATTCGTATTTAAATTATTGGTTTTCTGCATTCTGTTAAATGACTTGGTTCTTTTTAAGATATCGCCTATGTTATAACGGATTGGTTTGTAACAAACCTTTCACTCTGGGGGAGAAAAAAAGACACGAGGACGTGAAATAAACCAGTTTGTGAACAGCTGGCTGTGTAGTTGCTTCAGTTTAACAATAAACCAAGTGTACACTCTAAAAGGCCTTAGAGATATTCATGTAAAACATTTAGCTTGTTACTGGATGTATGTTTAACACTGATAGGGTCTCGGAGACATTCATGTAAAACATTTGTATTGTTCCTGGTTGTACGTTGTACACTAGCAAGTTCTTGGAGACATTCATGTAGAACAATTATCTTGTTCCCGCTTTTACTTTCTGTTTTCAATAAACAATCATAAAGTAAATTGCTAATCTTTTTCACTACTACGTATTCAAATAATAGCAGTTCTTTGTTCTTTTGTATGAAAAAAGTAGACTATTTTATCTAAATGTAGTTTCTATGTTAAAATTTGCATTCAATATGTATTTGGATATTTCAACAATCTGAATCAAAGGACAATTTGTAAAACTCCCTGTAGGTTTTGAATTCATTAATTACCAATCTATCTTGGTTGCACAACCGAGATAGACAAAAGGAGAAAATAGTAAATTTCAGAACTTGCAAAAACTAAAAAATGTCAGGTTAAGTAATAAGCTTTAACAAATGTAATAGAAAAGGCCTCCTATTTATATATTTTCATAGGCAAAGTGTGTTTCTTGAATTTATACTTTTACTTAGGCAACCCGGATAGGAAAATCGAATTTTAAAATAGAAAAAGTAGAAACTCCATAGGTCGCTCAACACGACAAAAACGAACATGTTGCGGGCTCGATTTGATTGAGCCTGTTCATTGACGGTAGTGAAAATGCATATTACCGTCCACGCTCTCTAGCCCCGGGTTTAGCAGAACTCAACATTTACACATGCTACAAGTACAAAAAAAAGAAACAATTTAGAGACAGCCGCAGATGTATTCATACGGCTGTTCACATGGAACCTTCCTAAAGACATGTCAAGAGAAAATCTAACATGTATTAAGCATTAAATGAACACAAATAAGTGAAAAATGATCAGGTGTTGAAGTTTCGAACAAATCCGTTACCTGACTTATTAACCAACTTTAATTATAAATATCAGTTCTTTTGTAATGCACAGTCTGTGATGATAAATGAATCTAATATCTACAATCATTTCATTCTATTCAGTTGAGTATCTATGGTATGCGGCAACAACTGTTGATCTAGGTGATCCAGCAACGGGACGAATAAGCCCTATGTAAGTGAAACGGTTGTGTAAGGTAATAGGTACATAGGTACACAGGTAGGGATAGTTGGTCGAATTAATACAGCAGTGGGTTGGTGAAGAGAGAGAGAGAGAGAGAGAGAGAGAGAGAGATATTTCCTTTTAGGAACATTCCATTTATGGTATAGTGTGATAATGAACAATGAATGACTATGGCAGTAAACCATTTTAAGGTAGATTTTAGAATAAAAAAACAATACTGCCCATAACTGTACTGATGCACAAGACGTTGTGATTCGGACAAGTTATGTGGACGCTTATTACTTGCAAGAAAAAGCGTCTTCTTCCAAAAAATCCTAAGTCAGACGCTCTGTGCACGTGCCGGAAGACCACATTTTTTAATTCGATGGTATATCTCATTCGGTATATATCGCATGTTACCGTAGAGGGATCTATCTCGATTTCGTCGTTTCGTGACGAAAATCGGTAAGATCAGTTCTCTATAAACTTATTTATATTGATTTATATCAGTGATGAAACACATTACCAGTAGTACTAAAGAATAAAGTTACATAACCTGACTAAGTACAAAGAATCTTATGCATTGTTTTTTAATATTTTCCTTCAATTATATTTGCAGGCATAAACAACATTTTATGTATATTCATGAGTATATGCATGAGTTTTATTGTCAGATTTATGTTGATTATTTTTCAGACGAGATGAGGATTTGAGTAGATAGATGAGTGGACCACCAAGACCACAGACATGTTCACACAACCAATCTTCTTTCGGTTTTGGACACATGATATTTTCAACAACCAATAAGGCATTTGTACGGTGTACGGTTCTTTAGATGAAGTTACAAAATCGAAATTAAAATATTTCTGGAAAACATTTTAGACCTATATCTAGATAATGTGTTCAATATTCATATATCTATATGTATAAATGTTAATAAGCATTATGTTTAAAAAATGTGTTCATGTGATCTGCCATACAATGAATCTAAATCAATAGTTAATTTCACGATGATTTCAAAAATAAAATAATATAGATCTTGATAAAGTCTTTAACTTTTAGCCTGCTGGCGGCAAGTGATTCTGCCTTTGCGACCAGTGTAGACCAAGATCAGCCTTCACGTCTGTGCAGGCTGATCATGATCTGCACTGTTCACTATTCAGTCAGTAAATTTACGGTGAACACCCGTTCAAATAATAAATGGTACGGCCCATATTGAATGATGGACCAGTACATTTTAGAAATTTAGCAGGCTTAGGTTAATGGCTTCTTTAAATTTACGTTTTATTATTGCCCTTAACTTCAGTAATGTGTACTTTAATGTTTACAATGCCAAACGGATATAGAAGGGATGTGCTTATGCCTGTATAAATAAACTTTCTGTAGAATCGCTCATTAGGGCATGTTTAAAATGGCAACAGAAATGGAGAGCATTTTTTAACTGTCAGCTTTGACTTTTGTTAAAATCGAATGATTAATATTCCATCCCCACCTTTGTTTATTTTCCTTTTCTTTATTTTTCTTTACAAATTTAAAAGTTGTTGTTAAATGGCCTCCGCCTTGCCACAAGCTGTTGCAGCTCAACGAGAAATTTCGGCATGTGTGATTTATTTTTATTTTGAATATGTCTTTGGCGAGGCATATTTTTTTCAACAAATACTGTATTATGTGTGACCTGATGTTTATCTGTCTTATCTTTGTCCGATCTAGTGGTCAAGTCAACCTGCTATGGTATATCTTAATTATGCGTTATCCGTAGTTAACTAGATTACAAGTATATTCATACTAATGCTGTATTTCGGTTGGTCTGATCTCTGTCGGATTCTTTTTCCATGTCTGTTAGTCAGCCTCCACCAGTATATCCCAACTAGTCGTAATAAGAATTTAATTTTTTATGTTTACTTTTAAATTACTAGTCATCTGTTAGTGGGTTTCCTACCTGCATTCCTAACGCTTTACTTATATTATTTATAGTTAAGGTTTAGGAGTTTATGATCAAAAACACAGAAATATTTGATAAACAAACAACATCTTTACCAACACTCTACCTAACCATTACATGTTCTAAAGTACTGCACCATATGACGGATACTTGACATATTCTGAAAAAGTTGTCCCCCTTTAAAAATGAATGGCATTTGTAAAGAAATAAAAGGAACAGTTACTGAAAACTACTTTCTAGCTAGTTTTGTGAAATGTCAGCACTAGGACATTATTGCAAATGCATCAAAAAGAAGATATGTAACAGTTTTTTTTTTTTAAAAAATACTGGGTCTTTAAAGGTTTTGGACTGTCCGAAATGTGGCCCATTAATGCAGTCCTTTTCACGGAAGTTAATGTATATATCAGTAAACTGACAATTGTTTCGTAGAGTAAAATACAAGTTTTATATGCTGTTCAATTTTCATGTGAAACAACCTTTGTTGTTGTTGTTGTTCTTGTCGTTGTCTCAAAATATATGGTTAAGCTACAATGATTTCGAAACAAAATAAAGTAATATTAATCTTATCAAAGCCATAAATTGTTCCTTTTAATTTATGTTTTACTTACGTATGATTCGCATCTGAAGTATCTGCAGAACTGAACATTTGAACAGTGACAGTCATTTATTCCGCCAAATCTGCATCTTCTTTTCTTCAATGAAAGTCTCGATTTTCACCAAGATGTACATTCAAGTTTATGATAAAGAAGGGAGAAAACTCAAAGTGCTACAACGTCTACTGTATCATGATAAATCTCCCATGCTACAATCCAACCATAACAAAGATCGCTTTATGAAGAACAAGGCTACAAATTGACGATGTTAAGCATTCTCTTTCAGTATCAAGATGCTTTTTCTCTGTTAAATCCAACGAACTTTTCTTATTTATCAACTGTATGTCTGGTTTCGTTTACGATTCCAGCAGCCATTAGGTTAAATAGTTTAGCAGTATTGGACACAGTTGGTACTTCGAGATCCTGCACAGAAGCATTCTTAGCAGATTCCTCTTTATGATAGCACAGTAAAACGACTAAATAAGAGATATTGTGAATAGAATAGCTGACGTTATATGGCTTTTAATTCTATTACTTACAAATGTAAAACCTAGAATTATAAGGGAGACAGAGAGAATGAAAATGGTGAAAAATATCAGAGGTATTTATTAATAAGGGGGAATCATTCTTGGGCCTTATGGACAACCTCACGTACTGTGCATCACCTGGCTTTATTTCAGAAAGCGAAATGTTCATGTATGACGAAAAAATGCAAAGCAGGTACATAACAATAAAAAATCATGAAATTGGGGAGTCCTATATTCCAGCTCATGATTCATTCAAAAATTAATTAATGTAAGTCAGTGTTCTTTCATTATTTAGAGTTTCATTAATAATTATAAATAGGTGTTCTTTCATTATTTAGAGTTTCGATAATAATTATATACGTCAGTGTTCTTTCATCATTTAGAGCTTCATTAATATATCTTTCATTATTTAGCTTCAGTAATAATTATATAAGTCAGTGTTCTTTCATCGTTTAGTGTTTCTTTGCGATTTCTTCCGTGATTGTCAGATACCGTTGGTATCAAACAAATTCAATAACCGTTCGTTCAAAACCTTTTTCTAATCACCTCTTGCCAGATCTGACGGGTAATAACTATAATTTTATAACTGAAATCGTACAGTATGTGACAGGAGCAAAGAAATAGGGAGTGTACAAGGATACAGGCAGAATGTTTTATAATGAAACATCATACTCGTGAAAAGTTTATATCATACCTGAAACAGTGCCAGAACTTGGAGTCTTCCTCGACTATCAAGTCCTTCAAAAGTCACAATATGTTTACATGTATGTCGGTGTAACTCTAAACAGAGCACAACAAATGAAAACAAATATTCATACACGGAATTTTAGAGATATTTATATTATTCTGAGGAATCACTGGATGTGTTGTTTCATCTCCATAAATTACCGTATAGACCTTTTAAAAGTGTAAATTTGAAGCTGTTAGAAACCAGGAGTATATCCTTTCTAGAGAATATATTATACACTTTGCCTTTTATTGCTTAAGGTACTATGATTGCCAATGGTTTATATATGCTACATCTTATGGGTTATATATTTCTCAGTAATTCGGTTTGCAAGAGCGTATAGTCATGTTGAGGATTTCAATGAACGTAACTAATATATTACAAATAAGCTTCTTCAACAGCGTTATTATAAATTACGTTAATACTTTGCTAAATTTTACTATCGTAATTCAGATTTTGTTTTGAAATACAATAGCAATTTAAAGACAATTCTGCGAGAAGGTATAATTATCAAAACCCGTTTTTTATGGGGATGTGGTTTACAAATTTCGTAAGATTTTGGGTCATGGCAATTTTCCAACTGTATTTAGTAAAGTCATTAAACGTTTTGTTAAAAGAGGTTGTGACCCAACTGTTTTGTGACATACCACATGTTTGGTGTTAAAGTCCTTTTACAGTTGGACGCTACGCTTTCCTCTTTGATTGTGTCTGACGGAACATGTGGAGGACTCTATGATAAGTAGTTCTTAAATCCCCAATATATATATATTTATTCAAGAGCATTTTTGTGTTTGACATACATGCTTTCTCATGCCTTTACGTATGTTAGGGTTTCACCTGGCGGGGATAACTTTTATTTTCACTGTCCTGTGGCTTTGGAACATGGTGGGGGTAAGAGTGAGGTTAGGTGCATTATATACCGGATTAAGCTCCCCAATGGTGGTTTTGCCACGGACCGTTCCAAGGCGGTGCCCCACTGTGTTCCTTTATTTGTTTGTTTTGTCCTAGTATGTTTGCTTTGTGTGTGTGTCTGGTGTGCGTATGTGCGTGTGTTGATCGTGTGCCCGTTTGAAAAAGCTGCGTTTGTAGAAGTGGCTTTCCCTGTTGGATATTGTTCCTTATTTATTATATTTACACCTAATTTTAAAATTATTCTGTTTGTAACAATGCGCCTAACATACTTATCTATTAGGTCTATATACTTATATACAGGCCTGGATCCAGGGCCGGTCAGGCGATATTAAGCGTCTAGGTTTGAAACTCCTCCAGAATGTGCCGTATGATGGCAATCGTTTTTTCAATGCAGTTGGAACAGTCATTGGGGTCTATGGGACCAGACTTCGAAGTGATATCGCGGACCACATGGCAAATGAGGTAAATACCTATTTCTTTAAATACTGAGGTCTTGTTCTTTAAAGAGAATGTATTGATCTATTAACTTAGTATCAAATACTCTTCTTTGAATGTCGTCCAACATGTGTGCTCATTTTCTGTGCACATTTATGCGAGTGTAATGAAACAATTCATACCGATATCTTAGATTCTAGATGTAAATCAAATTGTGTATGTTCAATGTGCTTTCTGTAACCAAAGTCTATAGAACTTAGGCTTGAACACTCTGGAGCTTATCTATGGTTTGAAAATTCATTTAATTTGTAAAATTATACATGTATGTTTACACATATTTTGCAGTTACAGACATCCAGTTAGCACGGCCTGTACTCTGAGGATTTGGTAACGTTAGTGTGGGAGCAATTCTAGGAAGTGGAGGATGCACGGGGACTATGGACAGCGGCGAACCTCCAACGCACAAAACACGTCCTGACTACCTTTGCCGATGGGTCATCACCTACGAGTATGAAAGTCGAGGAGATTGCTCCCAGGACGAGTTCCGGGAAAGCAGTGTTATATATAGGACACATTTCCGATAGGCACTTTGTGTTACTGGTTAAAGGTATTACGCTATAAAGTATCGTTTCTAAGTAAAGATACATCGATACAAGACAGGTCTTTGAACATGGAAAGCTTTGTTAATTATCATATATATATATATTTATACAAATTAGATTTTTAAATGAATTATCAACAATACAACAAGGCTTATATCATTTAAGTGCATCTGCTGCTTTAAAGGCCTGTAGCACAACATTTCTTACTAGTCCAAGTCACATCTACTCTAATACTTTTGTTGTTTCAGTAAACGGTATGAAACGAAAGGAGAGCGGGGTGTCGGACGAGGTGGATTCAAGTACCAGTTTAAAGAAGAAGACCAAGAAGATTTCGGACTGCTTCATTCACGCTGCGTCTGGTACGGTTTCATAAATGTCTACAAATAAATTTCAGCATAACTTTAAAAAATAATTAGAAGTAATTAGGAATAAACATCAAAGTCGAAAATAGTAGCTGTATAAAATACGAACCTAAAGTAACAGTTGTACATTTACCAGCGATAGAGATCAATATCGCAGCCGACGCATGTCATTTCGCCGCATTGTGTATACTTTAAATTTTTACAGTAGACTGTTATGTGATATCCCGGAAACTCCACTCTGCAGTCTACAATGCTGTTACATACTGTACATATACTACTTCCATGTAGTGTTCAAAATGAAGGCTTATATATATATTTACACATGTATATAAATGCACTTGTGTTTCATATGGTTAATAGATGTTCACATTATTGTAGCAACATGTAACCGTTTTAAAATGAATATACTTATAAAAGTTCAGACAGTCTAATATATATATATACGAAGCAATTGAACACGTAAACATACGGAAAAAACGCCACAAACTGCCCACCAAAGAGTGGCCAACTCAAACGTCATGTCCACCTACAATGTCTGGTTCGCGAAAAAGTCTCCCACCCTGGTCTAGTGTATCGCGCTAAAATTGATAGCGCATCTTGAAAGTATTGTGTGCTGTTTGCGAAGGATAATAGTTACTTATTAGTAAAAAAAAAAATTCAGGATCTAGAAAGATGCGAAGGAAAAGTTCAATGCTCATTTTAGTGGCGTTGGGCCGGCCATGCAAACTAGTAAGACCGGACGGTGGGAAAGGGTATGAGGCGCATATTGCTTGTCGTGCACGGAGTGAAAAATTCGTAGAGAGAATATATTCACAAACTGATATATATGTCGAAATGAACTTGAGTTTAAATCGGAGAATCGAGTAAAAAGGATAGTATTAGTCTCAATTGTTAAGACTGTATTGCTATTTGGGAGACAGAACATGGCCCTCGGAGGTGACCTTGACAATGCAAAACACCTAAAATCTAACAAAAGTACAGGTAACTTCCAGGCATTGTTGGACTTTGGGGTTGAATGTGGAGATTCTGGGCTTAAGGAACACTTTAAAACTGCACCACGTAATGCAACGTACCGGTCCAAAACCATCAAAATGAATTGATAGACATCATCGGCCATCAGATCCAAGAGCATATTGTAGGTGAGATCAAGGAAGCTGAAGGTAGTACAGCCTGTCTGCTTGTTTCCAATCATGAGCAGCTGGCCATCTGTCTACGCTATGCAAATATCAATGGTATGTATTTGATACGTTGTCAATATACATGTAGGTGATGTTGTATCATGTTTAAAATTTCATGATAAAGCCCTCCGGGAATTAGTAAACTACTGGTTTCTAGAACAATAAGAATTCAAGCTGGTCGCCAGTCAAGGGGTTACGTATACTTGTTCACAGGTCACATCTTATGCCTAATTGATATGGATTTGCATTTCTCATTGCAATTGACACCGTGAGTGCAGTTAATGTAATTTAACATGCTTTCCTGATTGAAGAGCGCTGCAGGTATGTAAAGTATACACCAGCTGGTCTATAATAATGGCAAAATGCTCGAAATCTCTGGGTGCAATAAAAATGCTGACCTGCAATGTTGTGAACATGAAATGTTACACTGTTTGAAATTATTCATAGATATTTCAATTGTTCTAAGGAAACATTTTGGGGAAAGCGAAAGGCGTGGGACCACGGATCCAGCACATTGTATTCGAAGGCACTTCCAATTTGGTGTTTATCACATCTTCTTAACTTATGCATCCTGGCTTCATGTGAAACTAAAGAAATGAGACACGTGATGGGTATTGCAGGTAAGGTGAGTGTAACATAAAATCAGCCATTGTACCTCGTGAGAATATTCAGTGGTGTATTCTATACGCAGACAGGCACAGGTATAATGATCTGGTTCTATGAAATATATAAGCTACGAAAGTATTGATCCGTATCAGACTTCTCGGATATGCACGATGAGCAGTGTCGACACTGCAATGACCAGGAGATTGATGTCCTTCTGACGAACACTGATCCTTCCGAAGCAGAAATATACAGTCAAGAACGAAAATAGCACTGCAATCGACATTAATGGTATCCATTTCATAACGACAAACTATAATCTTGTTCTTACTGTTCCGGTGTGTCCGCTTCTTCAACGACTCTTCCAACAGACAGACGTTTCTCGAGACCGAGATAAATACTATTCGAGAAGAGAAGCGGGCAAAACTGAAGGCGATGTGTCGCACTCGTTGGGTTCAGCGTCACGACGCGTTCGAGGTGTTCGTCGACTTCTATCCAGCTATTATCGACGCCTTCCAAACAATCCTGGACGTAGAGATGCGACCAGAAGCTATTGCAGACACGAATGGCATACTTCACGCCATCACCAACTTCCAGTTTGTGGCAACTCTGCTAATTGTCAAAGGATGCATGGGGTATTTGAAGGCCCTAAGCACCTCACTTTTAGGTAAAACAACCCAGGATTCGGTTGTTTTGTGGTATGTTCAATAAAAAAAAGTGTTACGTAACATTGCACATGATTGCCATTTACCAAGTGTAATAGTAATTATTAAAGATATAATATACCCAAATTCATATTTGAAAATATGATCAAAAACTTCATAGTATCTAGACTAACATAAAATTTATGTATTTGTGCTTATAAACAGTACCGCGTGTTATGTTGAAGTACACCTAAACATTGCATAGCTTAGCACAGTATAAATAAGTGCTGACGTAACACAGACTGTTGGTACTATTGCAAAATAAGGTTGTCGTATTACTGGTACTGTTTAGTTTCTCAGAATGAACATTTCGGCCTGGGTGGTTTCAATACTCCCGCTTTCATAGCTTTGGGTATTGTATAATCACCCCTTGGATATGGTGCCTGCTTTTTAATTTTGTCTTTTGGCAGTTCCCGTGGTATACAGGCTTCATAACCTCAGTTCCCCTTTCTAAATTCCAGTTTGTTTAGTTCTGCCCATTGTTTTTTCGTTTAGGGCAAACCCATTAATTTAACTTGGGACCATACGGCGCTTTTCATGGAATTACACACTAGCGTAGCATTGAAGGTTCCATGTGCACCGCCGTATGAACACATCTGCGAGTGTCTCTAAACTGTTTTTTGTACTTTTACCATATATAAATCTTGAGTTCTGCTCAACCCGGGGTTAGAGGGCGTAGACGGTAGCATGCATTTCCACTACCGTCCATGAACAGGCTTAATCAAACCGAGCCTGCAACATCTTCGTTTTTGTTGTGTTAAGCGACCTGTGGAGTTTCAACTTCTATTACATATATGTGCTTTTTCGGCTGTAAAACTATTGTTTGTAAAGGTACATGTATGTTAGGCAAATTGAAGTTTTATTGTATATCAGGATGGGATTTCTGGTGATAAATATTTGTATTGACTTGTATATCCATATCCGCCTCTGCATAAATGTATGCCTGTGATATTCATTAATTTATGAAATCCGTATCGCCATGTTAAACCTAGCTTTAGTTATTATGGCTACAATATTCTATTTGTTAATAAGAGACCCATTTTGCATTTATAGCATAAACACTAGACGTTGTTGAAGCATTAAAGGATGTTGAGGTTATAACGGACGTAATCCGGAACAAGCGGACCAACGTGGCCGTTTTTCACACAACGATATTCACAGAGGCCGTGGACCTAGCTGCTAAAGTCGGTGTGGACCCCGTCGTTCAAAGACGCTTTCGACGGCAAACTACTCGTAATAACACACCAGCAGATACTCCGGAAGACTACTACAAGCGGGCGATATCAGTACCATTTCTCGACCATTTATTACAGCAATTCTCACAGCGTTTCACAGGTCTTCAAGAACTCGCTGCGATGGCTCTGATACAGATTCCTCCCGTGAGGCCAGACCTAGATGCATAAAACCTTGACTTCTTTGATGACCTGCCCTCTCCAGACACTCTACAGGCTGATCTGGAGTGCTGGAGGAGAAAGCGGAGCGGCATAGAAACCACAGAGTCATCGAGTCTTGGTGAAGCATTGGCTGCGTGAAACAAAAACATGTATCCATGTAAACATGTACTCTGGGGATTGTTAAAACTGCATCAATGTCTACAATGATACAGTCAAGACTCACGGGTTTGTTTCTTATGTTGGTCCGCCGTGACATAAACGTGAATGTAGACAGTGTTGTTAGCGTCTTCCAGATTCACCCAGTATTGACATTGATGAGGAAAATAATAACCTGGCTTTATTAACACCTATTAACTAGATATCACAAGAAAATTAGTTTCATAAAAGGGGCAAATATAAAAATGCATAAGTAAATTAAATTAGAAATAAATAGAAGATCTGGTGTTGTAGAACGTCTTTATCACTAAAAAGTCATTGCCATTTTCGGCATGCATAATGTTTGGTTATTTTGGAATAATGTATTGTGGTATTTTGAAATATATATATATATATCTTAGAATATATTGATAATAATACTGGAAACTTGTTTTAACAGTTGTTACTACAATATAGCCTTCTTTACTATTGTATAGTGATTTTTATCTATACAGGCATACCATTTGGCAGAACCATGCTTCGAAATATATAAATAATACGAGAGGTTATATGCCTGCGGAATAATTCCACAAAGGCGTAGGAGTACATTGACGCCAAGTGAGTAAATCTGTGCACTTAACAATCGATTCAGAGTCTTTTAATTAATTAAGTGTAACGCCGTTTATATCATTTCGAGTCTGAAACGTCTTTTATATAAAGAAGATAGATCAAATATGGTAGCACTTTTAATGACATGTCGACCTGGCGTGAAATTTCCGTGCTTGAATGAAAATGTGCACTTTTTCATACTAGAAAATTGAGTAAATTTAGGCAGGTAGATTTTAAAAGTACTCAAAATTTAGACCCAAAAATGCCCCGAAGCCACCACCATTTCATAACTATATATTGAAACATTTCAGGGGGAGACCCCAATCGGAGGGGATTCTCCTTCTCGTACCTATCCCCGCTCGTGCCCCCGCACCCCCAACCCATCAAATAATTCTGGATCCAGTCCTGATCTGTTATATATTACGAAAAATGACAAACTTAATATAAATTTTAAATATAAAAGTAGTTTGTAATTATTCACTTTCAATTTTAAAAGAAAATGCATTTAGTTGAATTGAACGTGTTTTGTTACAATTTTAACACTTAGTGTACTACCTAGATAACTTTATTATATATATAATCTTTTTGAGAATAATTAAAATATTTGAAATATATATTTAACGCTCTCTACTGTGTAAAATATTTCCTATTTCCAACTTGAGTTTTATAACATGATTCGCACAAAGTTTATTAAGTATAAAAGTTTCTAATTAAAATGCATATGAGATGAGGGAACCAAAACATTATGGACCATTACACAAAACATGTACGAGATAACTTGATATAAAGGATACAACGGAGCTTTTTGTTTAAAGACTTCACTTAAATTTTTTTTCAGTTAAACATAACATTTCTTTCGTCATTTTGTTTGTTTTCAGTTTAACGCCGTTTTTCAACAGTATTTCAGTCATATAACGGCGGGCAGTTACCCTAACCAGTGTTCCTGGATTCTGTACCAATACAAACCTGTTCTCCGCAAGTAACTGCCAACCTTCCCACATGAATCAGAGGTGTAGGACTAATGATTTCAGACACAATGTCGTTTATCAAATAGTCACGGAGAACACACGGCCCGCCCGAGGATCGAACTCACGACTCCGCGATCCGTAGACCATTGCTCTACCTACTGAGCTAAACGGGCGTCTTTCGTCATTTATTTATTTAACAAAGTTTTCAATTTAAAGAAAATTATATATGGTTATAATCAGGTATATTTACTGATTATCTGCAAATTTACAGATAATCTATAAATTTACAGATTTTTCAATCTATACATTTCCAGTTCAGACCCAGTACACCATCCATGGGCACACCTTAAAGGCAGTCAAGCGTGGAAGATATCTGGGTGTCACCCTATCAGATGACCTCTCATGGAAGTCCCATGTCGACGAAACAGCCAAGACGGGAAACAGGAACTTGGTTTTCCTCGGAAGGAACCTTTCAAGTTGTCCTGCTGACATCAAAGCTCAGTCCTATACAACGATCGTGCGACCAACCCTTGAGTACGCCTCTACAGTCTGGGATCTATACATCCAAGTCTCCATCAACCAACTCGAAGCCGTCCAGAGACGCGCAGCTCGGTTTGTCAAGGGAGACTACCATACAACCACCAGTACACCTCAGATGATATCTGATCTTGGATGGCAGACTCTACAAGAGAGGCGACAGCAGGCCAAGCTCTACATGTTTTACCGCATCATATATGGCCTCGTCGACATTTCTCCTGAAACATACTTACGCCCAGCCACTACCTCCACTCGGGGCAACAGTGTCCGCTTCATCGTACCATACTGCCGTACCGATTACTTGCGCCACTCTTTCTTCCCCTCTGCAACAAGACTTTGGAACCAGCTGCCAAACCAGCTTGCCACTGCACCCAGTCTTAATGCCTTCAAGCAGGGACTCGCAAGCGTGTAATACCACCACTGTGCAAGATGTACATAGTCTTAACAGATTTTAATCTTTTCCATGTTTTAAAATGGCGCCACGCCATGGCTTTTACCTACTTTCCTTGTGCGAAAATGCTCCAGAGGGGATATGCACAGTATTGGCAGAAGAAGAAAATCAAGTGTTTGAAAACTGCTAAAATCATAATAAACTCAAAATTGCAGCTTGAAATTAATTGATTTACTTATGGTATGCATAAATAAACTCAAAATCAACAAAAATGGCTGAAACTCACAAATGACCGTAATTTATGCATACTGAAAATAAATATATTAATTTCAAATTGCAGTTATGATATTTTGTGCATGTGTTTTCGGGACGGGATTTCAATGTTGTTATATTTTCTGGTCCTTTGGGATCATGGAGTCCATTTAATAGATGTGTAATTGAGTTCCGCTTAAGCCGATGCTATGGGGCGTAAGAGGTGTTGCACATTTCTTTACTTCTCATGAACAAACTATGTCAAACCGAGTCTGCTATAATAATTATTCTGCTTGAATGCATTCTATGCTCCCAAAGACTTTATTGACAATATCTTCGAAATAGCCGGACTTTTCTAATAAGCGAGTATGAGATACTGAGTTTCAATTATATATATATATTTGTTTAAACTGTTTTTTTTTTTCTTAATACTGTAAAATAATTTCTCTATTTTTTCCAATTAGGACGAAAGAAATTATTATGTTTTATATATTTAACTCATGAAACTTAATTAAAAATTAATCTATTTAAAAGGGTTTTGGCTAGATATATACTGTGGTAGCACAGTGTGCAGATGACATCATAAATACACTAAGATATACCTCCCAAGATCAGTGTTATCAAAGGAATGAGTTTCATATAAAATCAAAATATTTTTAGGCGATCCTTACTCTTTATTAAATGTCTACGTAAACACCGTATTAATATGCAATGTGAAAAAACTCAGGACGTGTTTTTAAACTAATGGCTGTTAGAAATGACATTGTAATTGTGATTGCAGCTCTACATACATAAAATTATATATTTAACATATTTGATTTTAAATGCATATTTTCTTTGCCAGGTCCATTCTCATTTAATCATTTTATCACTTAACCTTTCAAGGCGTGTCCCTATATTCAACTATATATTGTATATATTGTATATATTTGTTCATTTTTATGTTGTGTTTATATCCGAACCTTTTGTTACACTTATCAAAATAACATACTTTTTTTAAAGGAAAAAACTAAAGCACTCAGTCTTTATATCTCTACATTACAGACAGCGCGATGACTCTGTTTGAGCTATGCGGCTCTGGTTGTGTGTTGCGGTATTTTTTGTCCGGCTTTCAGTGATTCTACATTTACTTCTTATTTTACTACTTTAAAAACTAGCAGTATACTGAGAAACAAAATCCAGCGATTGAAAAGATTGTGATGTATCCTTATTCTAGCAAGGTTAATTCAATATTTCAGTTTCATTCTTTCGGTGATAACATCTTAATATAGATCCTGACAAAAAGTTACTGGTAACATATAAGAAATTCTTTGTCTTTTTGAAGAAAACTGCCAGGCTTAAGATGTACTAATTTTGCATTTGAATTTCACATAATTCATCATATAGAAACATGATTAAAATGTCTGTTCTGTTAAATGTAAGAAACGCGGGTTGCTTTTCATTCTTGTTATCCTTTCAGTTTCTAGTTGTATGCACAATTATACAAGATATAATGACATTAATCAGGAAACTGTATTTACTTTAACTAATAAACGTGTTAATATTGATATAGCTCCCCAAAACAAAGCGTAACTACACGTAAGTTTATGTATTTTCTTTAACGCCAACCTCAAACAATCATTCCTGCGAAACACGTGATGATGGTTCAACCATCTGATATGATCCTAAAATGGCAACACGCTTTGCAACGTCTGGTAAATCAATGCTTGCCATTATCTAAAGGCAAATTGACATTTATATCTCAACCTACAAGAACATAATGGAAGTATTTAATGTATCTATATTTTGCAGTTTGCCATTCGTAAAATTCTCTGACTGTACTCAAACTACCGTCAAATAATTCCATTGTTTACATTTTAGCAGGTGTGCGTCACAGCACCAGAAAAGAAGTAATTTTCGTATTACACATTTTGTTTTAGTTTTTTGCTCGTTTTACAAGAAAGATATGCAATACTTAACTACTGAGATAAAAACTTTCTACAACAAAATTAAATTAATGAAAAATATAACTCGGCTGAATTCAGCACAATTTATACGTGGTAGCAGACTACTAGCAGTGTCTACTGTACCGATAAGGGGAAGTAACACTATGTTGGAGTTTCCTTTACGCTTACATTATTTTGGTAACCTCATGAGCAGATTTTATATACCTGATGCGGTAAAAGCAACTAGCCATCCGGATTCAAAACTAAAAGTTGCTCGCTGGTCAATTTTCAATTTTTCAGTGCATATCACTGAATCTGATAGATATGACACTAAATCAGTTAAAACACATCGTTTATTATTATAACTTATATTCTGATATACTTGATGCACGGTATCCGCTGGACAGCTAATTAACATTCAGTCTAACCTAATATGTTCTTTTTGAAAGCAGATAGTTTGTTTGATCTTACGTTCTATGTCTACATATAGATAGGTGATGATATAATTGTTACTCGTTGAACATATGTACAAAAGTTACTCATATGACAAGGTGATACCGCATATCATAATCAGTGCAAAAGCTGATATGACTTAATATTCGCCTCAGTATTTAAATTTAAATAAAATGTTGTAGTAGATATCCTGTATATTTCTTCTGTACAAATTACATATTCCCATTTAACAGAAGTGTATTATAAAATTGTATGAAACTATAAAGAATATTTAATTATATTTGCTTCACATTTATTGTTTGATTCGCGTTTTACGTAACGATGTTTCTTTAATGATATTATGCATCATTTAACAGAACTCCAATCGTGATAATATAACAGGAAATTTGTTTCGACTAGTTTTTAATTTATTCTCAAAAAGGATTCTGAGAGGTTATTTCCAATGGTAAACTTCAGCCGTTTCAATTTTATTTGGTTATGGATTTTTCAAGTTATCTTGTTAAATTTTTTAAAGTTTTGAAAAAAAAACCCATTAAGACCTGAAAGCAATGAAAAATGCGTATTTTGTCCAAAGAGTGACATTAATAATAACAATTATACCATAATGTTACAATGATAACATATTTGGGGAGCTACTTGTACTCCTCTCATTCAATGTTTTGCAGTCCAGTCTATTTGTAACATAAGACACAAATTTAAGTAACGTATTATACAGATAACAATTAAGGCTACGTTTACAACAACAACAACAACAACAAAACGAAAGGGAGCATATATCGCTTATCTCACGCCATCAAGAATTGAACTTTGCATCGTGAGGTAAATACGGTAAACATGTGAAAGTATTTGAAAAAGAAACCAGGAAATAAAAACATGTTTTGACAGAAATTAAATACAAATTTGATACAAATAAATAGATAAAAAGAGAATATCTAAAACACAACCTCACTAACATAATTCAGTTACAAAACAAATGAAAGTGTAGAAAATGGTTGATTAATTTTGATAAAAGATGTAGACAAAGTGATATTTTTAAGGATTTTTAAATGTATGAGAAGTCATTAGTATAGAGAATGAACCGTTAATATTAATTCAAGGATGATATTGCGGATCATGGTAGACCGAAAAATAAATGAAATGAACAAATCAGCAAACATTGAAATGAATGTTGAATTAAGACTTTCAATGCGCGTTGAACTGCAATTTTTTTCTGTCCAGAAAGAAGGTCTAAACACCAAGAAGATGAATATCCAGACAACATGTACATTACGTTTGACCTGTCATATATTATTTAAAGACGTTTTTATATCTACGAATTTAGAGATGTTCCTTCGTGACAAATCTTAGACTTCTATTGTTAGAATATGAAACACTCATAATCAACTTCTTAAGATATTGCTATGTGATATTAATATGTGATGTACAAGAAAGTATAAAAGTGTAATAGGTCATTCGTCCAGCAATTATTAGCGACCCTAGATCCCTGACCATGTCTGCTGAAGTTGCCATGATGTCAACTCCAAGAATTATCAAAGCAACAGACTTTTGAAGTTCAGAAAATTTGTCAATGTTGTAGATATATATATTTACTATTCAAAGTTTTCCTACTTCCGCACATGAATTCCTGAAGAATGGTGTACAATGGTGTATAATTTATATCTGAAACATTTTGAAACATGGAGTCAAAATTAACGAAATTTTGAGAATCAAGCAGCAGACTTTTTCACAATGTGGTATTGTTTCATCACATAACCGGTTTAGTCAACTTTGAACTGAACACGCTTTAGAGAAACATACAATGTACTTAAATACTTCACTATAACACTATAAAACAGCAGACGCAGACCAAAGGAGTACTCAGGAAGGAGTTTGAGGAATGTGAACTCAAAGACTGGCAGAAGGACATTATTGAGAAGATGCAGAAGCAGATAGAAGAAGGGGATATAGCTATTATTGATGATTTCGTGTTATCTTATACGTTATTTTCTACAATCATATGCATACATTTAACCAATCTGAAATGTTGCGTATAAACAGGAGGAAATTACTAGTGCATCAAAGTAAAACATGTATGCACAATGAATCAAAATACTTTCACAAAGATCCACCAGGCGTTATGTATGTGGTTCAGTGTATTACTGAAGGTTTTATCAAGAAATGAACAAGATTTTTTCCTTATCTTAGAAAAACAGTCAGTCCTGTATAAATTATTTATATTATAGCCATCAATAGACACGTGGAATGATACAAGTGTATCTGTTGTAAATGCTTTGATCGAGGGTATTAATAATTTAAACATATAAACCGAAGGTTTCTTGATACATTTCTTAGGAATTATGAGATTATGTTAAATAATTCGAGGTTTTTGTATTTCAATGGCCCTTAAAAAAATTGTCTACAATTTCCAGAGCTGACCCCTATTCATATCAAATTTAAATCACAAGGTCACTCATAAACATCAAATTATATTCTAATTCAGTTGAATAGCTTACCTGTTTTATGCTTCATATTTACCTCAACATTTCAAAGTACAAAAACTTGATTTTCTCTGTGTGATATATTTTGTTATTTTGAAAAAGAAAGAAAAAACATTACAAACACGATGTCAAGGAATTTTGATATATTAAGAAAGATAGAGGTATATCAGGTTAAAATAAACTGATTTTGTCCTGAACGCAGCCATGCAAACCAATAACAGACTCAGTTTATCAAATATATTACACACATTGAGTCCCCTAGCAACGACTTACAGTTAACTTTGGAGTGTATGAGATAGAAATGCACACTCTTTTGTTGTTAAACGATTAGTTTAAAAATAAGAAATAAAACCCTACATGTATATTCGTGTATGTAGATTGACAAATGTGTCAAATGTATCGATACAGGGTTTCTGTTTAACCTGGCACCGATACTGGGCTTCTAACATGATTGTCCTCCGTGGCCGTGTCGTTAAGGTCGCTGACTTGAAATCACTTGCCCCTCACCGATGTAGGCTCGAGCCTCACTCGGGGCGTTGAATTCTTCATGTGAGGAAATCTTCCAACTGGCTTACGGAAGGTCGATGCTTCTGCCAATTTGCCCGCCCGAGATGAACTAATGCACGGAGGGGCACCTTGGGTCTTCCTCCACCGCCAAAGCTAGACACCTGCCAGATGAACTGTAATTGTGTCCGTGCGATGTTTAACCCAATAATAACAAAACAATCTGTTTAACCAGGCCTGCATGTTTGATTCATGTACATATACCGTTTCGTAATTTATACATTAAACTATGGAGTACCTATACTGGGTTTCTGTGTAACCTGGTCTGTTCATTTGATTTAAATATTTTCGTTTCGTATTTGTAAATTAAACTACGTGATAGTGATATTTGGTTTCTGTGTATCTATTTAAAACATTTTGAGTCGTGAAAATCGTTGTCTCACGTAGGGATATTTCGGTTATTCGCACTTACTGCCGGACATGTATTATTCATAAAGTGAATATTGCAGAGGCAAACAGATTTTTTAATTACTTTGCCAATCATATCCTATGGATAATATCAATCTTTTTAACAAGCGGTATGAAAGAACCGGAACTCAAATGCGCAATTCGGAAGAAACGTGGAATTATTCACTACAATTAATTATTGATTATCTATTTATTTATTTATAACGCGGATTCTTGCTGCTCTCTAAACATTCAGCCAACGCCAATACCTGTAAAAAAATCTAACCAGGAGTGGATATTTTATAGACTGTATTCCAAGAAAAATTATTTCACTCTAAATAAGGAACAATTCTATTTTATTTCCGTGAACGATATATTGTGACGTGATATGCAAAAGAGTAGATGACTAATTTGCGGAATTTTTAAGGAAGTAAACATAAAGATTTCCTTTTTTAAATCAAGTAGTCAATTATATTTTATTATGATCTCGCATATTTCAACTTATAAAACATGCAAAATTGTGTAAAAGGAAGTAAATGGACTACAGAAAGGATGACAATTTATTATCGGTTATTAACAGGAAACAGAATAAGTAGTGTAAATATATCATTTGAAATATATGACTTATAAAATGTGATAAGACATACTTAATACTCTTTTGTAAATAACCTACCTAACTTTTATTTCATTAGTTTAAACTTAATAAACGTACTTAAGAAGTTAGTGACAGTTTAGTTTTAACTGTGACAGTATAAAACGTTATGTTAATAATATACTAAATGATATGGGATTATCTTCCTATAAACGGGTTGGAATATTTAGCTTTATATTTACTTTATAAAAAAAGGTACAGTTTATTACAATTTGGTCTGTTTCTTTGACATAAAGAATCAACTTTTGCGTTTTATCTGTCCTTTTTGTAGCCAAAAAAATAGCTTGTTTCCTACTAAGATTACTTTTGAATGGTTATTTGATCTAAGCGGAGGATTTGTGTTATATTCACCCTGGATATAAAACAAATAGGTAAATATTAACTGATGGGTAATGGACAAAAATGCAATATAAGTGACGAAGTGATGTACATTACATTTTGAAGAAGATGAAAAAAGCGAATAATGAATATAATTAGACTTTGTACTTACTTTAATAATTTCTAATACATAAGATCAACAGACAGTATATAAATTTGATTAACATGCTTTTATATGAAAACAAAGTTGTTCATTTAATTTCCTTTTTGCAGTTGGTGTTTTGGGTGCTGCGTTGGAAGTTGGAATTCTGTGATGCGAATGTAAGTAATATCTTATTGTATACAGCAAATTACTATTTATAATTTATTTCATAGATGTATATATAGAACAATGGATTCCCGAATTCCCTATATGGGCCAATTCGTTTCAATTTTGCGGCACACGCCGTTTCGCCGCGGACAACCGGCTTGGCGTTCGTTTGGCACTGCCCGGGTCTATCCGGCGTACGCCGATGTGCGCCGGTCTTGCGAGATAGGCAAAGCAGCAAATAATATATTTTGCAGTATAAAATCGGGTAAACATTTGGAATTTTTGGGTTTATACCAGTGAAGGTAGAAACATACAGCAAGAAATATTTTGCTTACTTATTTGGAACAGGACACAATAGAAAAAATATAACATATTGGAAAATTATTTCTTTTAATTCGCAGCCCAAGTGGCCGGTGTTCACCGAAGCATTCGTCTATTAATAACCCGCCGTTAATTTTCTTCTTGTCGCTCACGTGACCGGCATATCCCGGTTTGAGTGAAACGATTTGGCCATATATTGATCGGGAAAAACAAAATGGCGGCCAAGTGTTTCAACCACGTGTCGTTGCAAAGTAAATGTTTTGACTTTTATTTTTCTTTGCTTATATTATGCAATTTGTATCAGCTTGTCTATTGTGCATTCTATGTATGTAATTTAAGTTAAAGAGGAAATAAGAAAACATAAAGATTGGAAGTATGCAAAGAAATAAGGACAAGCTACCAGCTATAAAGATGGATTAAAATATGCTTTATTTGCTGTTAGGTTGCAACATGTAATGACATATTAAACAACATTGACTTAGAACTCATCAATGTCCCTCCAAATTAGCAATCCTTTTAAGAAAATACCAATTTGAATGCTTTCTCTAGACTGATGGTATGGTGTATGACCTAATTTGCAACTGATGTTTTCTGACGTGCAATTATTTCAAAACAAATATGATATCAATATGATAATCATAGACGGATATTTCGAATCAATCAAACTATGAATAATGATCTTCAGAGCAAAGAAACAGAAGACCTCATGTAAATCAATCTGTCAAGTACCATTTTGGATACAAATTTGCTCTCTTATATATGTAATACTATATAAGATGCAAGGTTGGCACATGTTAAACGTCACCAGGCAACATAGCTGAATATATTTTTATTATAATTCCTAAATAATTCTTAGGTATGCATACAATGGATGACAAATACAAAGTAGCAATGAATAAATACATAAATTACTTAAAAATAACAAATCTGATGGAATTGGTCATGTTCTAAATGAATACATTAAAAGCTCAAAAGCTAAAATGCTACAAATTTATGCTTCCCTCTTTAACATAATCCTAGACTCTGGATTGGTGCCAACTAACTTGTTACAAGGTGTAATTATTCCAATCTATTAAAATAACTTTAAAGGGAGATCCTAAATCCCCAGAAATCTTTAGGCTTCTCACACTACTTAGCTGCATAAGCAAACTCTTTACCTCAGTTCTGAATGAAAAACTTTTAATTCTATAATTCAGGTTTAAGACATTATAAGAAGACAATTTTTTTCACAGATTTAAGTTAGGCCTTTGACTCTGTATGGCAAATAGTTATGTGGAAAAAATACTGCAAACATCAATGGCAAATTTGTCCGGGTAATAAAGAATTTAAAAATTAAATCTTGCGTCTCTACAATAAAGATAAATCCCAATTTCTACCATGTAACTGCAGGGTGCGTCAATGGGAAAATTTGTCCCCTGTACCTTTTTCACTGTCTTTAAATGACTTAGAAACCTACCTTGCATCAAAAAGACATGATGGAATTAAATTCATTGATAAAGAAAGAGAAATAGATACCTTTTTGAAAATTTTGATATAACTCTATGCTGACGATACAATATTGATATCAGATGACCACATGAAATTACAAAAATGCTTAAATGATTTTGTAGAATATAGTAAAATTGGATACTGAATATCAATATCGCTAAAGCAATACTCTTTGGATTAAGAAATGAATTACCTTAGATAACCATCCTGTAGAAATAGTAAAATCTTATACTATCTAAGCATTTTCTTTTCAAAATCAGGAAGGTTTTTTAACAGCCAGAAAACAATTAGTTCAGCAGGCAAGAAAAGCAACGCTACAGCTACATAAAAGAATAAATAACTTATATTTACCTTTAGACTTGATATTAAAACTTTTTGATCAATCAATAGTACCTATCTTGCTATATTCATCGAAAGTATGGGAATATTAGAACAGAAATATATCAGAAAAATTGCACGCAGAGTTTCCGAGAAAAAAATAATAACCTTAGGATGTTCACGCCTCACTATTGTCTCTATGCAGAATATGGCCGATACCCATTAAATATCTTAATCAAATGTAGAATGATCAATTATTTGAACAGATTAATTACGGGCAACAAAAACAATTATTATACCAGAATTACAAATATATGCTTCAGAAACAGATAAATAGATTAAAAGTATAAAACAAGTTCTTACTCAAATTGGGAGACCTGATACTTAGTATATGGCAGAATCAGAACAACATATAAACTAAACCACTACAAAACCAAGTAAAGCAAACGCTAATTGATCAAAACTTTCAAATCTGGCATGACAATTTACAAAGATCAACTAAAGGATTTAATCATTCATCTTTTAAAGAGGGCATTAAGTTAAAACCATATTTGCTCAATCTGAAAAAAATCTGAGTATATTTATCTTCTCGGATTTAGAACTTGAAACCACGTTTTCTCCTTGTGAAACCGATAAATGGGAAAATATTCTCTTTACTCAGAGAACTTGCTATTTATTTAATACTATCGATGTAGCGGATGAATTCCACTATTTTTGAAAGTGTCCCTTTTCCTCAGAAGACAGAAACAAGAGGGTCATGAAGGCCCTGTATCGCTCACCTGACCTAGGAATCATCAAGATTAACATTCTGACCAAATTTCATTTGATATAGTCATAAATGTGGCCTCTACAGTGTTAACTAGCTTTTTCTTTGATTTGACCTGGTGACCTAGTTTTTGACCCTACATGACCCAGATTCATACTGGACCTTGAAATTATCAAAATTAAAATTCTGACCAAGTTTCATGAAGATACAATCATAAATGTGGCCTCTACAGTGTTAACAAGATTTTCATTTGATTTGACCTGGTGACCTAGTTTTTGTTCCCAGATGACCCAATATCAAATATGTCTAAGAATTTATTGAGGTTAATATTCTGACCAAGTTTCATTAAGATTGAGGCAAAATTGTGACCTCTAGAGTGTTAACTAGCTTTTCCTTTGATTTGACCCGGTGACCTAGTTTTTGACCCCATAAGACCCAGATTCAAACTTGACCTAAAAATCATCAAGATTAACATTTTGACTAAGCTTCATAAAGATACAGTCATAAATTTGGCCTCTAGAATGTTAACAAGTTTTTCCTTTAATTTGAATTTGACCTAGTGACCTAGTTTTTGATTCTATTTGACCCAGATTTAAACTTGACTTATATATGGTCAAGGTCAACATTCTGACTAAGTTTCATTAAGATATGGCCATAAATTTGGCCTCTGTAGTGTTAACAAGCTTTGCCTTTGATCTGACCTGGTGACCTAGTTTTTGACTCCAGATAACCCAATATCGAATTCGTCCAAGACTTTATTAAGGGTAACATTCTGACCAAGTTTCATTTAGATTGGGCCAAAATTGTGACCTTAGAGTGTTAACAAACTTTTCCTTTGATTTGACCTTTTGACCTAGTTTTTGACCTCGGATTACCCAATATCAAACTCTTCCAAGATTTTATTGAGGGTAACATTCTAACCAAGTTTCATTAAGATTGGGCCAAAATTGTGATCTCTAGAGTGTTAACAAGCTTTTCCTTTGATTTGACCTGGTGACCTAGTTTTTGGCCCAGATGACCTAATATCAAATTCGTCCAAGATTTTATTGAGGGTAACATTCTGACCAAGTTTCATTAAGATTGGGCAAAAATTGTGACCTCTAGAAGTGTTAACAGGCAAATTGTTGACGACTGACGGACGACGGTTGGACGACGGATGACGGACGTCGACGAACACAGGGCGATCACAAAAGCTCACTTTGAGCACTTTGTGCTCAGGTGAGCTAAAATTACTTGAAAAAGTACTAGTTAACTAGGCCAAATGTTCTTAAATATAATGATATTTTGACAACAAATTCTACATACCAGGTCACCAAAACTTTTAATTTCTAAATTTTTTATTGTCACAGGTTACATGTTAACTATAATACTAAAGATATCGAGTGGTGTTTACGTGTATATAAACAGTTTAATATGTATGTATATATGTATATTATTATGTACTGTATATACGTCACGCATAGATTCGTTTAGGTCAACTTTATCCCACCTTTCCAATTTACTATACTTATTGCTGTCAATAAGCAAATATTGGTCTTAAGTTAAACTTTATTAGATCTACATTTTACTCTTTTTTGAGTAATTAGCTGCTCCAGCATCTAGCATGAGTAATCAATTTTACACTTGCTTGAGTAAACAGTAACTATTCACTATTGTTAGTGTTTTTCTTCTCCCACACAAAAAAAACTACTCTATTCCTAGCCTTAGCGTAGCAGATGTTCTATTTAGTATTTTTGTCTAATGCTCAGGATCAACAAACTCACCTCTTAGACAGAATAACCAATATTCCTTTTTATAATATCAAAACAGAGGTAATGCCCGAACCACACACTACTCATGACCGTGTCACTGAAGCGCACGTGTTCACACAGTAACTTAAGGTCAAAACTTATAGTCTATTTCTATATAACTTTAAGTAGTATAGTTTTTTTCACGAAATTAGAATTAGGTCACAGTATCGGTTGTTTCAAAGATTGTCATTAGTCGCGGGGTTTTTGCAGAAACATTTCCCCATCCCCTTCTTGGTCCACTTACTTTTTACTTTTTATATATATACCAGTATACTGTAATTTAATCACCTTTTTTGTCTTGTGTGCAAAACCACAATCATGATAATATTATATATGTTGTCATAACATGCATTTCGTACATGCTTATATCACCATGTCATATTGAATTGAATATGTGTATCTCTTGTATTGTATACTCAAACAACTGTTACAAATTTCGAGTTAATAAAGACATGTTCTGTTCTGTTCTGACAAAATAAATGACATGCAGCGTTTTTCATAGTGGATTAAAATATTCCTCTCATATTGTTATTCTGTGCTCATAAGAGCAATTTTTAGGCTTCTTGCTGAATGATATCTTAGATTCATAATTTGGATTTTACATGAACATTCAGGTCTCATAAGTACATTTTGTGTCTTTATTGTTAAATTACTTGCAAAGCATGTTTGTTTTACCAAGAGCATGTTTGTGTTACCAAGAGCATGTTCTTTCAATAGATTATGACTACATCAAAAGTAGGTTCACTTCTCATCAACAAAGTTCATGTTCCAGGCATATTACAGGGTCGATGTGATTGTAGTTTTGGAAGCTTACTAATTTATTACTAAAAAGACTAACTGTCTTGTATTTAATGGCCATTAAAGTTTGTTAAATGTACTGTATTATGTGTTGATGGTAAAGACTGTATTCCGGGCAGTCCACTTATAGTTATTAGAAGAGTAATCTTAATAAATTGAATAAGGAAAGAAATATGAAATGCAGTACTTTGTAATGAAATGATTTACTATTAACTGAATATTTTGTTAGCTGCTTGCTACGTGTCAGTATTAGGCCCCTAATCGATATAATATTTACTAGATAAGCAAATATCTCTCGAAACAAACTTTCCATTAACTTTAATTTCAACTTCTTGTAGACAATATTCACTTAAGGTCCATGCAGTGTTTTTTGTTTCTTCCTCCCAAGAGAATTATATACTTTATAGGTCATTGCAGATCATTGCGTATATACTAAATCTTTAAAAAGAAGCAGACACTGAGATATTTTGGTTTGGAAATATACATATTTGTCCTGTTTAACATAAATGTTTCGTCCACCTTGTTCCGTAAAGAATATCAAACTTTTATTCAAAAAACAAGATAATTATTTTTTTCTTAAATAGTTTTGGGTATTAGCAAGTATTATCAATCAATATTTTTTGCATGCAATAAAGGTTAGAAAAAGTCTTTATTTATCTCACTTGAGGAACAACAAGATTACGTGTTTAACTTGAGACATCATCTTTTAGTCCCTTGCCAAGGCAGTTCAAACCCCATGTGTTCCAGCTGGCACTGTCCAACTTCAGGCCAGTAACAGCAATGATATGAAAATGTTAGCTTCTTGCAAAATAGAGAAATCATGAAATCGAGATATCGTGAATTAAAATTTGAGAAATCGTTAACTTGTGAATCATGAAATCAAAAAGTCGTGAAATCGAGTAATCGTAAAGTTATGAATTGAAATCGAGAAATCGTGAAATCAAGAAATCGTGAAATTGCGAATTAAAATAATGAAATCGTGAAATTGTACATTAAAATCTAGAAATCGTGAAATTGTGAATCAAGAAATCGTGAAATCAAAAAATCATGAAGTAAAATCTAGAAATCGTGAAATTCTGAGGTAAGCTCGACAAATCATGAAGTCTTGAAAGCGGGAAATCGTGAATGTGATGCAAAATCGAGCAATCGTGAAATTATGATAATTTGAAGTTAAATTTTAAAGTAAAATCGAGAAATTGTGAAGACAACTCGAGTAATCGTTAAATCGAGAAATCGTGAAATCGAGAAATAGTAATTTTGAAATGTCACCACCGGTCTTTCGTACGAACGTTAAGCGGTACCTTTGTACACATTATCGGCCAAGATCTAGTTATTTATAAATGAAAAAGATCACATGCGTGTCAATACTGGAAACACAATATTTATACAAGTGCACTTAAGTCAAATCTAAATCATTTAATTTATTCTATTTCATTGAGTACTACTTCTTATATCTAATACTTATTCATGCAATATTGATAGTACAAGATGTACATGCAAAAACAAAATCTAAAAGGCAAGAGAAGGCTCCCTTGATACAAAGTTTCAAAATCAGTTTGTCTGTATCAAACATTTCACAATGGCTTTATTACTCATTTCTTTGCCTTTTTTAACTACTGTGAAATAGTCACACCCGATTATAATTTTGTGATATTGGTTAATACGTTAGAGGCAGCAAGAGTGATATAACACTATTGTGATAACGAATGTTTCAAGCATAGATGAGGTTGGTCGAATTGAATTTTCCGCGATAGATAATGGAAGAAAAAAGTTCGAAGATTCAACACAAAAAAAGCTAACAACTGATTAAAAGAATTCAATATTTTGTCTTTTACTACGTTCGTAGAGGATATTTGTTTCAATGTAAGATTGAAATATCCTTTACGAGTGAATACCACATGAAATGTTTTCAGGAGTGGCATCTTTGTATCTCAGACTATTATCTAATACAGCAAAAACTTGGTTTCTCCGACTCTTTTATTTTATACAGCAAAAACTTGGTTTCTCAGACTCTCTTATTTAATCCAGCGAAAACTTAGTTTCTCAGACTCTCTTATCTAATACAGCAAAAACTTGTTATCTCAGACTCTCTTATCTCATACAGCAAAAACTTGATATCTCAGACTCTCTTATCTAATACAGCAAAAACTTGGGTTTTCAGACACACTTATCTAATACAACAAAAAAAAAATCCTGGTATCTCAGACTCTCTTATCTGTAAAAGCAAAAACTTGGTATCTCGGGTACTCTTATCTAATACAGCAAAAACTTAGTACCTAGGACTCCCTTATCTAATACAGCAGACACTTGGTATCTAGGACTTTCTTATCTAATACTGCGGGCACTTGGTATCTAGGACTCTCTTATCTAATACAGCGGACACTTGGTATCTAGGACTCTCTTATTTAATACAGTGGAAACTTTGTATCTAGAACTCTCTTATCTAATACATCAGAAACTTGGTATCTAGGACTCTCTAAAACTTTGTATCTAGGACTGTTTTTTCTTAGACAGTGGAAACGTGGTACCCTGGGCAAACTTATCTAATTCAGCGAACATTTGGTATCCAGAAATATCTGATTTAGTACAGCATAAACTCGGTATCTAGGATTATCTTATTTAATACAGCAGAAAATTGATATCTAGGACTCTCTTGTCTAATGCAACAGAAACTTGATATCTTGGTCTGTCTTATTTAATACAGTTGAAACTTGGTAGTTAAGATTATCTTATCTAATAAAACGGAAACATTGTATCTTGGACT